>NC_080384.1:26405547-26538706 GCF_014773155.1 Arachis stenosperma
TTAGTATGTTTTTAGTATGATCTAGTTAGTTTTTAGTATATTTTTATTAGTTTTTAATTAAAATTCACTTTTCTGGACTTTACTATGAGTTTGTGTATTTTTCTGTGATTTCAGGTATTTTCTGGCTGAAATTGAGGGATCTGAGCAAAAATCTGATCCAGAGACTGAAAAGGACTGCAGATGCTGTTGGATTCTGACCTCCCTGCACTCGAAGTGGATTTTCTGGAGCTACAGAAGCCCAATTGGCGCGCTCTCAACGGCGTTGGAAAGTAGACATCCTGGGCTTTCCAGCAATATATGATAGTCCATACTTTGCCCAAGATTTGATGGCCCAAACCGGCGTTCAAAGTCACCTACAGAAATCCCAGCGTTAAACGCCGGAACTGGCACCCAAATGGGAGTTAAACGCCCAAACTGGCACCAAAGCTGGCGTTTAACTCCAAGACAAGTCTCTACACGAAAATGCTTCATTGCTCAGCCCAAGCACACACCAAGTGGGCCCGGAAGTGGATTTTTATGTCATTTACTCATCTCTGTACACCTTAGGCTACTAGTTTTCTATAAGTAGGACCTTTTACTATTGTAATAGAGAGCTGGATAGAGAGTCTTTTGATCATGTTTTGATGATTGAACTCACTTTGGGAGGCTGGCCATTCGGCCATGCCTAGACCTTGTTCTTATGTATTTTCAACGGTGGAGTTTCTACACACCATAGATTAAGGTGTGGAGCTCTGCTGTACCTCGAGTATTAATGCAATTACTATTGTTCTTCTATTCAATTCCGCTTGTTCTTTTACCAAGATATCACTTGTTCTTCAACTTGATGAAGGTGATGATTGACACTCATCATCATTCTCACCTATGAACAAGGTGACTGACAACCATTCTTGTTCTACAAGCATTCGAGGCTTGGTGAATATCTCTTGGATTCTTTAACCGGAGTCTTCGTGGTATAGGCAAGAACTGATGGCGGCATTCAAGAGAATCCGGAAGGTCTAACCTTGTCTGTGGTATTCTGAGTAGGATTCAATGATTGAATGACTGTGACGTGCTTCAAACCTGTAACCTGCTGGGCGTTAGTGACAGACGCAAAAGAATCACTGGATTCTATTCCGGTAGGGGAGGGAACCACACCGGTGACTGGCAGTACTGTGACAGAGTGCGTGCATTAGCTTTCACTGCGAGGATGGGAGGTAGCCATTGACAACGGTGAAACCCTACACAAGCTTGCCATGGAAAGGAGTAAGAAGGATTGGATGAAGACAGTAGGAAAGCAGAGAGACGGAAGGGAAGGCATCTTCATACACTTGTCTGAAGCTCTTACACCAATGACATACATAAGTATCCCTATCCTTATCTTTTATGTTATTTTCGTTCATCACCATTATACATTTGAGTCTGCCTGACTGAGATTTACAAGATGACCATAGCTTGCTTCATACCACCAATCTCCGTGGGATCGACCCTTACTCGCGTAAGGTTTATTACTTGGACGACCCAGTGCACTTGCTGGTTAGTTGTGCGAAGTTGTGTTTATGCCATGGTATTGAGCACCAAGTCTTTGGAGCCATTACTAGGGATTGTTTATGTTTTGAAAAGTAGTGATCACAATTTCGTGCACCATGTAACCATGCCTTAAAGCTATGAATAAATTCCATTAATCCTTCACCTCTCTTAAAAGAAAAATGTTTTAATTCAAAAGAACAAGAAGTACATGAATTTCGAATTTATCCTTGAATTTAATTTAATTATATTGATGTGGTGACAATACTTTTTGTTTTCTGAATGAATGCTTGAACAGTGCATATGTCTTTTGATCTTGTTGTTTATGAATGTTAAAATTGTTGACTCTTGAAAGAATGATGAACAAAGAGAAATGTTATTGATGATCTGAAAAATCATGAAATTGATTCTTGAAGCAAGAAAAAGCAGTGAAAAAGAAGGCTTGCGAAAAAAAAAAGAGAGAAGGAGCAGTAGAAAAAGCCAATAGCCCTTAAAACCAAAAGGCAAGGGTAAAAAGGATCCAAGGCTTTGAGCATCAATGGATAGGAGGGCCCAAGGAAATAAAATCCAGGCCTAAGCGGCTAAACCAAGCTGTCCCTAACCATGTGCTTGTGTCATGAAGGTCTAAGTGAAAAGCTTGAGACTGAGTGGTTAAAGTCGTGATCCAAAGCAAAAAGAGTGTGCTTAAGAGCTCTGGACACCACTAACTGGGGACTCTAGCAAAGCTGAGTCACAATCTGAAAAGGTTCACCCAGTTATGTGTCTGTGGCATTTATGTATCCGGTGGTAATACTGGAAAACAAAGTGCTTAGGGCCACGGCCAAGACTCAAAAAGTAGCTGTGTTCAAGAATCAACATACTTAACTAGGAGAATCAATAACACTATCTGAAATTCTAAGTTCCTAGAGAAGCCAATCATTCAAAACTTCAAAGGAAAAAGTGAGATGCCAAAACTATTCAGAAGCAAAAAGCTACAAGTCCCGCTCATCTAATTATAATTAATATTTATTGATATTCTGGAATTTATAGTATATTCTCTTCTTTTTATCCTAATTGATTTTCAGTTGCTTGGGGACAAGCAACAATTTAAGTTTGGTGTTGTGATGAGCGGATAATTTATACGCTTTTTGGCATTGTTTTTAGGTAGTTTTTAGTAAGTTCAAGCTACTTTTAGGGATGTTTTCATTAGTTTTTATGTTAAATTCACATTTCTGGAC
Source organism: Arachis stenosperma (assembly GCF_014773155.1). NCBI lineage: Eukaryota > Viridiplantae > Streptophyta > Magnoliopsida > Fabales > Fabaceae > Arachis > Arachis stenosperma. The sequence goes on from NC_080384.1 coordinate 26,408,268, forward strand.
TTTACTATGAGTTTGTGTGTTTTTCTGTGATTTCAGGTAAATTCTGGCTGAAATTGAGGGACTTGAGCAAAACTCTGAAAAAGGCTGACAAAAGGACTGCTGATGCTGTTGGAATCTGACCTCCCTGCACTCAAAATGGATGTTTTGGAGCTACAGAACTCCAATTGGCGCGCTCTTAACGGAGTTGGAAAGTAGACATCCAGGGCTTTCCAGCAATATATAATAGTCCATACTTTATTCGGAAATTGATGACGTAACTTGGCGTTGAACGCCAAGTACATGCTGCTGTCTGGAGTTAAACGCCAGAAAAACGTCATGATCCGGAGTTAAACGCCCAAAACACGTTATAACTTGGAGTTCAACTCCAAGAGAAGCCTCAGCTCGTGGATAGATCAAGCTCAGCCCAAGCATACACCAAGTGGGCCCCGGAAGTGGATTTGTGCATCAATTACTTACTCATGTAAACCCTAGTAGCTAGTCTAGTATAAATAGGATAAGTTACTATTGTATTAGACATTTTTGGTCTCAGTTTTGTTTTATTCTTCATCCTAAGAGGCTATTGATCATGTTTTGGGGGCTGGCCATTCGGCCATGCCTGAACCTTTTACTTATGTATTTTCAACGGTGGAGTTTCTGCACACCATAGATTAAGGGTGTGGAGCTCTGCTGTACCTCAAGTTTCAATACAATTACTATTACTTTTTATTTAATTCTATCTTATTCTTATTCCAAGATATTCATTCGCACCCAAGAACATGATGAATGTGATGATTATGTGACGCTCATCATCATTCTCACCTATGAACGCGCGTGATTGACAACCACTTTTCGTTCTACATGCAACCGAGCTTGAATGTGTATCTCTTAGATTCCCTAACAGAATCTTCGTGGTATAAGCTAGATAGATGGCGGCATTCATGAGGATCCGAAAAGTCTCACCTTGTCTGTGGTATTCCGAGTAGGATCCTGGGAATCCGGAAAGTCTAACCTTGTCTGTGGTATTCCGAGTAGGATTCCGGTAATGAATGACTGTGACGTGCTTCAGACTTGCAAGTGCTGGGCGTTAGTGACAGATGCAAAAGAATCAAGGGATTCTATTCCAGTAGGAACGGGAACCAACCAGTGATTAGCCGTGCTGTGACAGAGCGCGTGAGCGTAGTTTTCACTGCGAGGATGGGATGTAGCCGTCGGCCAGTGTGATGCCTCCAGACGATTAGCCATGCGAGTGACAGCGCAGAGGACCATTTTCCAGAGAGGATACAAAGTAGCCTTCGTCGAACGGTGAACCCCTATACATAGCTTGCCATGGAAAGGAGTAAGAAGGATTGAGTTGAAGCAATAGGAAAGTAGGCGTTCTTGAGCCATACAGTATCTCCATTCGCTTATCTGAAATTCCCACCAATGAATCTGCATAAGTATTCTATCCTTTTTTTTTATTTCTATTTTTATATTTCTATTTTCGAAACCATAAACAAATTTAATCTGCCTAACTGAGATTTACAAGGTGACCATAGCTTGCTTCATACCAACAATCTCTGTGGGATCGACCCTTACTCACGTAAGGTTTATTACTTGGACGACCCAGTACACTTGCTGGTTAGTTGAACGGAGTTGTGTCCACTCGTGCCAATTTCAAATTCCATAAAAGTACAACTTAAAGAATAGTGATCACAATTTCGTCCACCAGTCATATTTTTCATATATATAACAATAACTAATATCACATATTAGGTTAATTTACGTTGATAAACCAAAGCCACCCTAAAATTACCCGAATCCCCCAAACCCAAAAACGTTACCTAGTTGTCTTTATTTATATTTCTATATAAATCGAATTTAATGAATTCATATTAGGATAATAAGTAGTAAATCGAATCTATAGGATTCGAATTACCTGACATTGTGATTCGAAAGTAAATTGAATTCAAAAAATTTAAATTATGTCATTCCTTACTAAATCGAATCTATAAATTTCGATTTATATGGTCCATGCTAAATCGAAGCAATAAAGTTCGATTTATACTCACTTAGTAGCAATTCAACTCATTATAAATCGAATCTCCTTCATTCAATTTAGTAGTATAGATAGCATCCAAGTAATTCGAATCTTATAGATTCGATTTGATTTACTACGAAAATTCATAATTCAAATTCTATAAATTTATTAAATAATTTAATGTTTATTTAATTTTGGTCAAATCAGATAATATAATTGTTTAGTTATAATTAATGTTGTTCACCCTTATGGTATAATTGAAACATATTGAAACTCTAAAGGTAAAATTAAAACTAAATGTTAAGGATAAAATTAAAATAAAATTATATTTGCTATCTTGTAATTTTTTTTGAATAAAAATCTCATTTATACCCCTTTAAAATATATCACTTTAATACACTAATATTTTTATTAAAAATAAAAATAATGATAAATATCTCATATATTTGTTAGTAAATTATATACAAATATTTTTTAAAGTATATCACTTTTATTATATAAAAATAACTTAAATATCTTTAAATGTGATTATGATAATTCATTAATTATTATATTTTTTATTAATTTATATTTTAATAATTTACCTCTAACTTTTAATTATAGTAAAAATGTAAGATATGATGTCCAAAAAAAAAAGCTAAAGCGACATAAATTTTTTACTAACAAAAAATATATTTTTTTTTCATTTTTTAGACACGTATCTATTTTTTTAATTTATATATTTTAATTTATATAAATTAGTGACAATTAAATGTACCAAAATATACTGATTAATAAAGAAATAAAGTTTAAAATAAACATGTCCTGAACAAATTGAAATAAAATAAAGACTTTTAATTATGATCATTAATTATAATCACATATATTTACTTCAAGATTTATATTTCAAAAACTCAGTATATTAATATTTTGTATTTTTATTTCTCAATTTTAGACTATCACACACATTAGTTACTCCCCAATAATGACAATACTTAAAAAAAATAATTAAGTGATCTTAAAATCATAAAATAATTTAAAAAAACAAAAAATATACAATTACCTAAAATATAATATTTGTGTAGTAACTAAAATTTAATTACCAATATAAAAGCTATGATGCACGGACATGGACATAGGACACGATACGACACGAGACATGCCGACACGCAAATTTTAAAATCTTATAAGACACGGGGACACGCATACATATAAAATATAAAGTATTTTTTTAGATAAATCATAATGAATTTTAATATTTTATTGATATTAAAATATAAATTAATTTTTTAAATTATTTTTAATATCTTATTTTAATTATATCAAGTATATAATTAAAATATCTTTTTGTTTTAATAAATAATAATACATACTATATCTAAATTTATTTCAAGAATATATGTTAAGAAAAAGATTGGACACGCTGACACGTGATGATATTTAGGTGTGTCCAATGGTGTCTGGAGAAGAATTTTTTATTTTTTATTAAGACGTGGTTAGACACAGCAAACATGCGTGTCGGGCGAGCATCGGTGAGTGTCGTGTCCGAAATGTGTCCGACACGCGGACACGACAACTCAGCGAAGTGTCCGTGCTTCATAGTAAAAGTAACATATAATATCATTTTGTAACACCCTAATATTCATATCCTTACACTTGAGTGATGATAAGGTGGTACGACTCTCAAGGGGATTTTTAATACATAGTTTATAAGCATGATTGAAAGGAGTATTAATCAAGAAGCTTGAAAAGGAGTAAAAATAAAATCGCAAATTCGTAGCACTCACGTATCGACAAAAAGAAGGTAAAGCGTGAACTGAGACGATATAAAGATAATTTCGTTGAGAAGAATAAGATAAAACAAAATATAGATAAGTAACATAAATAATTAGCCACTAGTCGCGACCCGCGAAGTTTAGGCCAGCTAGGGTATAGTTTGAAAGTAGTTGATAACAGTATCTGCTAATCTCTCCCAAAAGAAACATAAGAGCCTCTATAGGGAAGTTCAAAAGAGTTCAATACATAATATAAGGTTTTCAAAATAAAGGTGGAGAGATTCTAAGCAAAATATAAAGTAGAGAATATAAAGAGCTTCGCAATCTCTCAGATGAACCACAGCTCACTTTTGAGCACTTGGACATGTATCTGAAAAACAAGAGATATATACAGAATGAGAACCCCCGACCCATGAGTTTCCAGTATGGTAAAAGTGCCAAATAAATACAATGCACTGTAATAAAAACTCACTAAGCATCCTAAACTTTCTTTCACCAAAATTCATCCTATGTTATCGCTAATCCATAAATAGGCAACTGTCATAAGGGAATGCTAAATCTAATTCATCTTCCTCATACTTCCTAACTTTCTATCTCTCTAACGAATCAGAATCAGAATCATAAACAAAACCATCACAAGTTATTCTGTCTCAACAATTCTATATCAATACTTCATATCCTTACCTGGAGCAAGTGAAATCACTTCACTGCGTCTACCCAAGGAGCTCAAATTATCTTATTTTCTACCTAGAGCAGTGAAATCACTTCACTACATCTACCCAGGGAACTCAAATTACCCCATTCAATAATCATCATTTTAAATTAATCATATCATTACTCTATCTCAACAAGAACAGCCCTCAGCGTCAACCGATACCAGCATGAGGGACCACTCAGTTGTACAAACACAAGCAATACAGGCAAATAATACACAATAAGGTACAAGTAGAACAAGTAGCACATAATTAGGTAACATAGTATATATGATGTAGCAATCCAAAATAATAGGCAAACCCAAACAATTCAAACATATGCATATGATGTATGCCTGCCCTATGGCTGATGATATTATCTATCGATTATATAGCCAACCTGACACATCCTGGTAGCTAACCATGGACAGAAACACCCATGCGGAGTAAGTGGGCTTGAGCTACAACCCCTTTACTACTACCCGCTTAATCCAGAGCCAGTGGAACAACCACTTCTGCGGCTACTACCCAGGTGAGTGTTTAAAAGCTCAACTTGGAGCGAGTGGAATCACCACTACTGCCACTACTACCTAGGCGTCACAATATCTGACCTGGAGCAAGTGGGACGAACCACAACCCTTGCTACTACCCAGGATCTCAAAACAAACACTTATTTAGTTTAAAATCAATCATCATTATTATCAAATCTCAAACATTAACCTGGAGAAAGCGGAATGAACCACAACCCTTGCTACTACCTAGGTATCACAAAAACACATTCATTCATAATCGCTCTTCATTATTGCCAATTCTCAAACAATGACCCGGAGCAAGCGGGACGAACCATGACGCTTGCTACTACCCAGATATCACAAACATACATTCATTCAGAACTCCATAATTAAACTCATTTATCATAATTCTCCTTCTCCATCTCATACTCGGAGCAAGTGGACAACGCCACTGCCTACTACCCGGGGTCACACATCACATTCATTTTCAAACCATCATTTATGCACTTTCTCAATCATAATTCATTACTCCAAGTCTTTCTTCATCAACAAGTTATCACATTTTCCAACTTCTTCTCATTATTAGGCATACTATAAAAATTTAGGACTTAAAGGATGAAAATCGAGGCTTAGAAATCTGAAATCCGACTTTAAAAACTCAAAAATCAATTTTTGTTGAAAACAGGGTCACGCATGGGAAGTAGAGAGGTAGGGTGATGCGTGCACGTCAGCCACGCGTACGCATGGATGCGTTTTGTGCTTCTCGCACAAAACAGGCACGCAACCATCACAACCCTTTGGAATTTATACCACGCACCTGCATCAATATAGCGACGCGTACGCGTCGGCCAGGCGCACGCGTGAGAGAGTAAAAATCCCAAGTGACGTGTGCGTGCGCGTCAGAGTACGTTTTACCAAAAATTTTACTAAGTTTAAAAAGCTGCAGAATTTTATTTTCAAATCTCAAACTTCCGCCACACATAACTTCTTCTACAAAATTCTTTTTTCAACAATTTTTGAACTGTTGGAAAGATCGTTGAAGGAACTTTCATAAAAATCCAATTTTGAAGAATTTTTAACTTTGAGGACCGAGTTACAGGCCGCCGTAGTTAGTCAAAAATCAATTTTTACCCAAAAATAGAAATCACCAATTATTCCAATGCTCACAAGCCAAATTCATTTTCACTCATCCAAATGACCACAACCCAAACACATTCACAGAATTACACTCAACTAAAACTAAACCTACCTCATCTATACAATTCAATTCAATTTTATCATCTTCCACTCCTAAATTCCTAATTTTTTATTATTCCACATTCTTCCCATTTATTCACACACTCAATATTCAACATCGACTCAATCTCATATGACATCACACAATACACACATCACTTACCTTCCTTACCTCTTTTCAGCCTCTAGCCCAAGATTCACGGCCTCCGGCCTAAATTTATAATTTAAATGCATATTTCACAAACCAATATTCATTATCCAATTTATCAAATTCTCAACACACCAAACATACAAATTCACACAATTCTTAACCCAATCATTAATTTACATTACATATCAACTATACATATTAGTACCAACCATTTACACAATCCAAACTTAATTCTAGGGCATCTAGCCTAGGAATTCTCATCACAGCACACGGTACTTAAATGAAATTTAAACCGTACCTCTGGTAGCCAAAATAATTGAACTTCTTCTTGGAAGTCTCCACCAACTCTTAGCTCCAAGCCTCACCAAGGCCCCACAAGCAATATCAATCTTCAAATTGTGTACCAAAATTACCCAATACTCTTAACCCACAAAGTAAGTTGATGGAACTCACCAATGGCTCATACTAGAGCATTCCTAAACAAACAAAATCATAAAATTACTCAACACCCATAACTAAACCCGAATTTAAAGAGAAAAATGAAAACTGGGCAGAGGACAGTAGAATACTCACCACAAAACTTAGATTGAATTCTAGAAGATAAGAAGAGTGACGCGTGACCACAAACGGCTCATCAGTCGGAGTTTCGGAGAGAAAGTTACGGTGATTTGAAGTTTGATGAAGTTAGGATTTTCTCTCTTCTTCCTCTCTTCTCCATTTCAGCGTCCCACACTCTTTCAGTCTTTCTTTAGGGTTAATGAGCTGAAATGCTCATAACTAAGATTTATATATGTTGGGTTTTGGGTCCACTTGGGCCCGGTTTAGTTGGTTTAACCTGTTGGCCCAATTTTGGGCCAAAACCTTTAAGATTAGAGTGTTAAATCGTATTTTAAATATTTCTATCTTCACAAATTATAAATTCTTATTTATTAAAATTATTCACTTGTAATTAATTTTCTCATCCACAGTATCGAACAGATCGCAGCCGGTACTGCCGGTCAAATTTTCAGTGCGCATTTTTATTCAGAAAACTATGTTTTTCGACTCAGAAAAATTCACTGAGTACAAATATCATATTTAAATTATCAAATTCCAATTGCTAAATTTTCTAACCATATTTGATCCTATTTAATTAATTACGATTTGACCAGATTTTACATTCTACCCCCCAAATAGAAATTTTTGCCCTCGAAAATTCCATCTGCCACCATCGGTACGTGAGCGTAGTCTACCTTTATATCCAACGCATAGTAGTCCCAAGGTCTTTTTACTCTGCGTGCTTCCGTTGCCGCGCTCTGATTCCTTTATCTCAGAGGATCTCGATCATTCGTCCAACGCTGACCAACAGCCTCGTTCATTACTTTCATCATCTCATCAACTCACATCTTATTAAATCTCCAATCATGTCATCAATAATTTCACCATCATCATTAATCATAGTCATCATCCCACATCACTATAATCAACCAAAAATCATCACCATACCTTAATCATACTCTATCACTATCCTCTCTCTCTGTCAAGCCAATTACCACTAATCATAGCTCAACTCCAAGCATAACCTCCAGACTTACTTTCTTATTCCCAAACTTTTCAATTTATATATAAATTGCTGTTTTAAAGTCTTTGACTAATTAATCAAAACTCTCTTCGTTTTTAGAAATCAAATGAGTTTGAAATAACAAGTTAACAAAATCATAAGAATCCGATTTTCTTTAATAATCTATAAAAACATTCGAAACACATCTCTTTTGTTAAAGTTACTCAAATCAAAAATCATTTTCAAAACCATAACCAACACTCTTTCAAATTCTTGGAAAAATTTCGACAGCACCTCTCCTAAAAACTGAAGTTTGCCACCCGTTATGGGTCCCCTCTTTTCAACCTCAACTCAATCAAAACCAACATTTCAAATCAACATTTGCAAATCCATTATTTAGGACCATTCCTCATCTATTTAAATCAAAGAAATCTAAATGTCACGGATTCAATCTGTTTCACCAAAAATCTAGAAATCAACCAATTAAATAACAAACACAACATATCAATCTCAACAGAAAATCCTTTACATGACAGGCATTTATCCATTTGTATTAATCTGCTAAACTTATCAGGTATTCAAAGCCCAAAGCATTTTTGTTTAAAGCAAACCCCTACTCGGACCATCTAGTTTGATTATAAGTCTAATACTAAGCTCGACATTCTCAGTTTTATTGTAAAGGTGGTATTATAAAATCATGCACTGTCCATTAAGCCTGATTATTGCAATTACCTCAATCTTACTGTCGCAATTGGCCCGCATCCTGACTCCCTCCTTGTTGGCAATTTCTTGATACATGCCCTGGTAACCCGCACTTGTAACATACACCTAACCTCAATCGGCACGGCCTATTTGGGTGATGACTTCCACATCTCTAACAGCTCGAAACATCTGTAGCAGCCGTTGTCTATTTTCCCTTACCGTTCCCTTGGGACTCCTCATTCGTTGCAAAGTTATTCCGTCTTTAGAAAAAGTGTTGTGTGTATCCTCTCTCCTTAAAATCTCGACCCCTTGGTGCAAATCCTTGGTTGTGCTCCCTATGAATTCCTTTCTCTGTAGCCACCTTTTTCACACACTCTTCAGCAACTCTGCTCTTATTCACCAACTCTGAGGAAGTTCAGATCTCCATTGGTCCCACTGAACCTAAGATATCGCTCCAGAGCCCTCCTTCATACTTAATGCAATTCCATTCCTCGATGTCTCTCGGAGCTCCCTGACATATGCGAGAAAACCTGAATGGCTCCTTGATGAGCGGATAATTTGTACGCTTTTTGGCATTGTTTTTAGTATGTTTTTAGTATCTTTTAGTTAGTTTTTATTATATTTTTATTAGTTTTTAATTAAAATTCACTTTTCTGGACTTTACTATGAGTTTGTGTGTTTTTCTGTGATTTCAGGTATTTTCTGGCTGAAATTGAGGGACCTGAGCAAAAATCTGATCCAGAGACTCAAAAGGACTGCAGATGCTGTTGGATTCTGACCTCCCTGCACTCGAAGTGGATTTTCTGGAGCTACAGAAGCCCAATTGGCGCGCTCTCAACGGCGTTGGAAAGTAGACATCCTGGGCTTTCCAGCAATATATAATAGTCCATACTTTGCCCAAGATTTGATGGCCCAAACCGGCGTTCAAAGTCACCTCAAGAAATTCCAGCGTTAAACGCCGGAACTGGCACCTAATTGGGAGTTAAACGCCCAAACTGGCACTAAAGCTGGCGTTTAACTCCAAGGAGAGTCTCTACACGAAAAAGCTTCATTGCTCAGCCCAAGCACACACCAAGTGGGCCCGGAAGTGGATTTTTATGTCATTTACTCATCTATGTACTAGTTTTCTATAAGTAGGACCTTTTACTATTGTATTTTCATCTTCGGACATCTAGTTCTTAGATCAGATCTTGGTTCTTCTGGTTCCCTCTTTGGGGCCGAAACCAATGATCACTTTTGTTCTTATGTATTTTCAACGGTGGAGTTTCTACACACCATAGATTAAGGTGTGGAGCTCTGCTGTACCTCGAGTATTAATGCAATTACTATTGTTCTTCTATTCAATTCCGCTTGTTCTTTTACCAAGATATCACTTGTTCTTCAACTTGATGAAGGTGGTGATTGACACTCATCATCATTCTCACCTATGAACAAGGTGACTGACAACCATTCTTGTTCTACAAGCATCCGAGGCTTAGTGAATATCTCTTGGATTCTTCGGAATCTTCGTGGTATAGGCAGGACCTGATGGCGGCATTCAAGAGAATCCGGAAGGTCTAAACCTTGTCTGTGGTATTCTGAGTAGGATTCAATGATTGAATGACTGTGACGTGCTTCAAACCTGTAACCTACTGGGCGTTAGTGACAGACGCAAAAGAGTGATTCTATTCCGGTAGGGGAGGGAACCAAACCGGTGATTGGCAGCACTGTGACAGAGTGCGTGCATTAGCTTTCACTGCGCGGATGGGAGGTAGCTGCTGACAACAGTGAAATCCTACACGAGCTTGCCATGGAAAGGAGTAAGAAGGATTGGATGAAGGCATTAGGAAAGCAGAGAGACGGAAGGGAAGGCATCTTCATACGCTTGTCTGAAGCTCTTACACCAATGATGTACATAAGTATCCCTATCTTTATCTTTTATGTTATTTTCGTTCATCACCATTATACATTTGAGTCTGCCTGACTGAGATTTACAAGATGACCATAGCTTGCTTCATACCACCAATCTCCGTGGGATCGACCCTTACTCGCGTAAGGTTTATTACTTGGACGACCCAGTGCACTTGCTGGTTAGTTGTGCGAAGTTGTGTTTATGCCATGGTATTGAGCACCAAGTCTTTGGAGCCATTACTAGGGATTGTTTATGTTTTGAAAAGTATTGATCACAATTTCGTGCACCAAGTTTTTGGCGCCGTTGCCGGGGATTGTTCTTGTGTATGGACAACTGACGGTTCATCTTGTTGCTTAGATTAGGTATTTTTCTTCAGAGTTCTTAAGAATGAATTCTAGTGTTTCAAGGTGATGTTCTTATCATCACCAAAGCTGATTGATTCTCATCAATTTAGCTCTTGAATGCAATGTCCTGCTGAAGCTTAGCCGGCCATGTCTAATTCCTTTAGACTAAAGCTTTAGACTAACATTGCATGATTCCTGGAATTCTCATTAAGAATTTTGATATCTTTATTTTCCTTTTCACTTAATTTTCGAAAAAGCACAAAAAAATTACAAAATCATAAAATCCAAAAATATTTCTTGTTTGAGTCTAGAGTCTCATCTTAAGTTTAGTGTCAATTGCATGTTTCTGTTCTTATTGCATTCATGCATGTGTCCTCATTGATCTTCAAGTTGTTCTTGATGATTTCATGAGTTTTGATCTTTGAATTCTATTGACTTGAGCATTTTGTTGTTTCTCATATGTATTCTCATCTTGTTAGTGTCAATAGTATACAAACTGCTAAGTTTGGTGTCTTGCATGCATTGTTATTTGATTTTAGTTGCATTTTTTTATTATTCCTCATTATTAAAAATCCAAAAATATTTTTAATTTGTGTCTTTTCAAGTCAATAATACAGAGAATTGAAGATTCAGAACATACAGCAGAGGAATTATACAGAAAAAGCTGAGCATTCGAAAATGCCCAGTGAAGAAGACAGACTGGCGTTTAAACGCCAGCCAGGGTGCCTGGCTGGGCGTTTAACGCCCAAAAGGGTATAGTTTTTGGCGTTAAACGCCAGAATGTGCACCATTCTGGGCGTTTAACGCCAGGATGGCAAAGGGGGAAGATTTTGTTTTCAAAATCAATTTTTTTTTCAAGTTTTCAAAGTTTTTCAAAATCAAATCTTTTTCAAATCATATCTTTTCAATCAAATGTTTTCAAAATCAATTTCTTTCCTTTTTCAAAGATACTTACTAACAATTAATGATTTGATTGAACATTTTTTGCCTTTTCTGTTGAGGAAGGTTTTATGCTTGAATCATATCTTTTCTTGTTAGGCAAGTCATTAATTTTTTAAAAATCATATCTTCTCAAATTGTTTTCAAATCATATCTTTTAAAATTGTTTTCAAATCATATCTTTTAAAATTGTTTTCAAATCATATCTTTTCAATCATATCTTTTTAAAACCATAATTTTTCAATCACATCTTTTTCAAAATAAGTTTTCAATCATATCTTTTTGATTTCTAATTTCAAATCTTTTTCAAAAATCACTTGATTCTTTTTCTATTCTTAGTTTTTGAGAATCAATTAGTGTTTTTCACAAATGTTTTCAAAATCTTTTACTTAAATTTTCGAAAATTACTTCCCTTCTTCTCACATCCTTCTATTTTTGGACTAACTCTATTCCTTAATGCAAAATTCGAACTCCATCTTCTTTGATAAGTTCGAATTTTCTACTTCTGTCTTCCATTTTTCTTCCTCTGACACCTCAAGGAATCTCTATACTGTGACATAGAGGATTCCATATTTTCTTGTTCTCTTCTCTTTCATATGAGCAGGAACAAAGACAAAGGCATTCTTGTTGAAGCTGACCCTGAACCTGAAAGGACCTTGAAGTGAAAGCTAAGAGAAGCTAAGGCACAACTCTTTATTGAGGACCTAACCGAATTCTTCAAAGAAGAAGAACCCATGGCAGCCGAAAACAACAACAATGCCAACAATGCAAGGAAGGTGCTGGGTGACTTTACTGCACCTACTCCCAATTTCTATGGGAGAAGCATCTCTATCCCTGCCATTGGAGCAAACAACTTTGAGCTTAAGCCTCAATTAGTTTCTCTAATGCAACAGAATTGCAAGTTCCATGGACTTCCAATGGAAGATCCTCATCAGTTCTTAGCTGAATTCTTGCAAATCTGTGACACAGTCAAGACTAATGGGGTTGACCCTGAGGTCTATAGACTGATGCTATTCCCTTTTGCTGTAAGAGACAGAGCTAGGATATGGTTGGACTCTCAACCTAAAGAAAGCCTGGACTCTTGGGAAAAGCTAGTCAATGCCTTCTTGGCAAAGTTCTTTCCACCTCAAAAATTGAGTAAGCTTAGAGTGGAAGTCCAAACCTTCAGACAGAAGGATGGTGAATCCCTCTATGAAGCTTGGGAAAGATACAAACAATTAATCAGAAAATGTCCTTCTGACATGCTTTCTGAATGGAGCATCATAGGTATTTTCTATGATGGTCTCTCTGAACTATCCAAGATGTCTTTGGATAGCTCTGCTGGAGGATCTCTTCATCTGAAGAAGACGCCTACAGAAGCTCAAGAGCTTATTGAAATGGTTGCAAATAACCAATTCATGTACACTTCTGAAAGGAATCCTGTGAACAATGGGACAAGTCAGAAGAAAGGAGTTCTTGAGATTGATGCTCTGAATGCCATACTGGCTCAGAATAAAATATTGACTCAACAAGTCAATTTGATTTCTCAAAAGTCTGTCTGGAATGCAAAATGCACCAAGCAGTACTAAGGATGCTTCATCTGAAGAAGAAGCTTATGATCCTGAGAACCCTTCAATGGAAGAGGTGAATTACCTAGGAGAACCCTATGGAAACACCTATAATTCTTCATGGAGAAATCACCCAAATTTCTCATGGAAGAATCAAGAGAGACCTCAACAAGGTTTCAATAACAATAATGGTGGAAGAAACAGGTTTAGCAATGGCAAGCCTTTTCCATCATCTTCTCAGCAACAGACAGAGAATGCTAAACAGAACCCCTCTGACTTAGCAACCATGGTCTCTGATCTAATCAAAACCACTCAAAGTTTCATGACTGAAACAAGGCCTTCAATTAGGAATTTGGAAGCACAAGTGGGACAGCTGAGCAAGAAAGTTACTGAACTCCCTCCTAGTACTCTCCCAAGTAATACAGAAGAAAATCCAAAAGGAGAATGCAAGGCTCTCAATATGGCCGAATCTGGAGAGGAAAGAGAGGAGGTGGACGCCACTAAGGAGAGCCTCAATGGGCGTGCAGTGACCTCCATAGAGTTCCCCAATGAGGAACCATGGGAATCTGAGGCTCAAAATGAGACCATAGAGATTCCATTGGACTTACTTCTGCCTTTCATGAGCTCTGATGAGTATTCCTCCTCTGAAGAGGATGAGTATGTCACTGAAGAGCAAGTTGCTAAATACCTTGGAGCAATCATGAAGCTAAATGACAAGTTATTTGGAAATGCGACTTGGGAGGATGAACCTCCTTTGCTCACCAAAGAACTGGATGACTTGTCTAGGCAGAAACTACCTCAAAAGAGACAAGACCCTGGGAAGTTTTCCATACCTTGTACCATAGGCACCATGACCTTCAAGAAGGCTCTGTGTGACTTAGGGACAAGTGTAAACCTCATGCCTCTCTCAGTAATGGAGAAGCTAGGGATCTTTGAGGTACAAGCTGCAAGAATCTCATTAGAGATGGCAGACAACTCAAGAAAACAAGCTCATGGACTTGTAGAGAATGCTTTGGTAAAGGTTGAAGACCATTACATTCCTACTGATTTCATAGTCCTAGAGACTGGGAAGTGCATGGATGAAACCATCATCCTAGGCAGACCCTTCCTAGCCACAGCAAAGGCTGTGATTGATGTTGATGGAGGTGAACTGATCATTCAAGTGAATGGAGAATCCTTTGTGTTTAAGGCTCAAGGATATCCCTCTGTCACCATAGAGATGAAGCATGAAGAGCTTCTCTCAAATCAGAGTCAAGAAGAGCCCCCACAGTCAAACTCTAAGTTTGGTGTTGGGAGGCCACAACCAAACTCTAAGTTTGGTGTTGAAACCCCACATTCAAACTCTAAGTTTGGTGTTGGGAGGTTCCAACATTTGCTCTGAGTATTTGTGAGGCTCCATGAGAGCCCTCTGTCAAGCTACTGACATTAAAGAAGCGCTTGTTGGGAGGCAACCCAATGATTATATTTTATATATTTTCTTTTGTTATTTTATGTAGGTTGATGATCATAAGAAGTCACAAAATCCATTGAAAAAGCAAAAACAGAATGAAAAACAGGAAGAAAAACAGCACACCCTGGAGGAAGAACTCACTGGCGTTTAAACGCCAGTGAGGCTAGCAGTTGGGCGTTTAACGCCCAGTCTGGCACCATTCTGGGCGTTTAACGCCAGAAAGGGGCACCAGACTGGCGTTAAACGCCAGAAAAGGGCTACAACCTGGCGTTAAACGCCAGAAATGGGCACCAGCCCGGCGTTTAACGCCAGAAATGGCTCAAAACGTGGATTTTGATGCCATTTGGTGCAGGGATGACTTTTCCTTGACACCTCAGGATCTGTGGGCCCCACAGGATCCCCACCAACCCCACCACTCTCTCTCTTCTTCTTCACCCATTCACCAATCACCTCAACATCTCTTTCTCTTCACCACTCACATCCATCCTTCATAAACCACCACTTCTCCCCCTTTTTTTGGCCGAACCACAAAGCCATCTCCCTCTCCCCCATTTCTTCTTCTTCTACTCTCTTCTTTCTTCTTTTGCTCGAGGACGAGCAAACCTTTTAAGTTTGGTGTGGTAAAAGCATTGCTTTTTGTTTTTCCATAACCATTTATGGCATCCAAAGCCGGTTCAACTGAGAAGGCATGACCTCAAGCCCATCACTAAGAAGAAGATGGAGCAAACAAGAGACCCCTCTCATCAAGAAATCCCTGAGATACCTCAAGGGATGCACTTTCCTCCACAAGACTACTGGGAGCAAATTAACACCTCCCTAGGAAAATTAAGTTCTAACATGGGACAACTAAGGGTGGAGCACCAAGAACATGCCATCCTCCTCCATGAAATTGGAGAAGATCAAAGGATCATGAGAGAGGAGCAACAAAGACAAGGAAGAGACATTGAGGAGCTCAAGCACTCCATAGGATCTTCAAGAGGAAGAACAAGCCGCCATCACTAAGGTGGACCCGTTCTTTAATCTCCTTGTTCTTTATTTTCTGTTTTTTTCGAATTT
The DNA here is from genome assembly GCF_014773155.1 of Arachis stenosperma. NCBI lineage: Eukaryota > Viridiplantae > Streptophyta > Magnoliopsida > Fabales > Fabaceae > Arachis > Arachis stenosperma. The sequence goes on from NC_080384.1 coordinate 26,424,078, forward strand.
TTATGCTTATGTTTATCCATGTTTGTGTCTTATGATCATTAGTGTCTTAGTGTCTATGCCTTAAAGCTGTGAATATGAATCCATCACCTTTCTTAAATGAAAACTGTTTTTATCACAAAAGAACAAGAAGTACAGGATTTCGAATTCATCTTTAAAACTAGCTTAATTAGTTTGATGTGGTGGCAATATTTTTGTTTTCTGAATGTATGCTTAAACAGTGCATATGTCTTTTGAATTTGTGGTTCATGAATGTTAAAGTTGTTGGCTCTTGAAAGAATGATGAAAAAGGAGACATGTTTCTGAGGATCTGAAAAATCATAAAAATGATTCTTGAAGCAAGAAAAAGCAGTGAATACAAAAAAAAAAATTCGAAAAAAAAAAGAGAGAAGAAGAAAAGAAAAAGAAAGAAATAAAGTTGTGAACCAAGGCAAAAAGAGTGTGCTTAAGAACCTTGGACACCTCTAATTGGGGACTCTAGCAAAGCTGAGTCACAATCTGAAAAGGTTCACCCAATTATGTGTCTGTGGCATGTGTGTATCCGGTGGTAATACTGGAAGACAGAGTGCTTTGGGCCACGGCCAAGACTCAATAAGGAGCTGTGTTCAAGGATCATCATACTTAACTAGGAGAATCAATAACACTATCTGGATTCTGAGTTCCTAAAGACGCCAATCATTCTGAACCTCAGAGGATAAAGTGAGATGCCAAAACTGTTTGGAGGCAAAAAGCTACTAGTCCCGCTCATCTAATTTGGAGCTAAGTTTCATTGATAGTTTGGAGTCTATAGTATATTCTCTTCTTTTTATCTTATTTGTTTTTCAGTTGCTTGGGGACAAGCAACAATTTAAGTTTGGTGTTGTGATGAGCGGATAATTTGTACGCTTTTTGGCATTGTTTTTAGTATGTTTTTAGTATCTTTTAGTTAGTTTTTATTATATTTTTATTAGTTTTTAATTAAAATTCACTTTTCTGGACTTTACTATGAGTTTGTGTGTTTTTCTGTGATTTCAGGTATTTTCTGGCTGAAATTGAGGGACCTGAGCAAAAATCTGATCCAGAGACTCAAAAGGACTGCAGATGCTGTTGGATTCTGACCTCCCTGCACTCGAAGTGGATTTTCTGGAGCTACAGAAGCCCAATTGGCGCGCTCTCAACGGCGTTGGAAAGTAGACATCCTGGGCTTTTCAGAAATATATAATAGTCCATACTTTGCCCAAGATTTGATGGCCCAAACCGGCGTTCAAAGTCACCTCAAGAAATTCCAGCGTTAAACGCCGGAACTGGCACCTAATTGGGAGTTAAACGCCCAAACTGGCACTAAAGCTGGCGTTTAACTCCAAGGAGAGTCTCTACACAAAAAAGCTTCATTGCTCAGCCCAAGCACACACCAAGTGGGCCCGGAAGTGGATTTTTATGTCATTTACTCATCTATGTACTAGTTTTCTATAAGTAGGACCTTTTACTATTGTATTTTCATCTTCGGACATCTAGTTCTTAGATCAGATCTTGGTTCTTCTGGTTCCCTCTTTGGGGCCGAACCCAATGATCACTTTTGTTCTTATGTATTTTCAACGGTGGAGTTTCTACACACCATAGATTAAGGTGTGGAGCTCTGCTGTACCTCGAGTATTAATGCAATTACTATTGTTCTTCTATTCAATTCCGCTTGTTCTTTTACCAAGATATCACTTGTTCTTCAACTTGATGAAGGTGGTGATTGACACTCATCATCATTCTCACCTATGAACAAGGTGACTGACAACCATTCTTGTTCTACAAGCATCCGAGGCTTAGTGAATATCTCTTGGATTCTTCGGAATCTTCGTGGTATAGGCAGGACCTGATGGCGGCATTCAAGAGAATCCGGAAGGTCTAAACCTTGTCTGTGGTATTCTGAGTAGGATTCAATGATTGAATGACTGTGACGTGCTTCAAACCTGTAACCTACTGGGCGTTAGTGACAGACGCAAAAGAGTGATTCTATTCCGGTAGGGGAGGGAACCAAACCGGTGATTGGCAGCACTGTGACAGAGTGCGTGCATTAGCTTTCACTGCGCGGATGGGAGGTAGCTGCTGACAACAGTGAAACCCTACACGAGCTTGCCATGGAAAGGAGTAAGAAGGATTGGATGAAGGCATTAGGAAAGCAGAGAGACGGAAGGGAAGGCATCTTCATACGCTTGTCTGAAGCTCTTACACCAATGATGTACATAAGTATCCCTATCTTTATCTTTTATGTTATTTTCGTTCATCACCATTATACATTTGAGTCTGCCTGACTGAGATTTACAAGATGACCATAGCTTGCTTCATACCACCAATCTCCGTGGGATCGACCCTTACTCGCGTAAGGTTTATTACTTGGACGACCCAGTGCACTTGCTGGTTAGTTGTGCGAAGTTGTGTTTATGCCATGGTATTGAGCACCAAGTCTTTGGAGCCATTACTAGGGATTGTTTATGTTTTGAAAAGTATTGATCACAATTTCGTGCACCACTCATCAAATTTGTCTGTATACTCAAATACAAACATAGCACCCTGCTTCAGTTGCAGTAACTCAAGTTCCTTGGCCGTCCTGGCAGAATTTAGAAAGTACTTTTTATAAAATTTCACCTGGAAGGTATCCTCGGTAATAAGGTCATCACCCTCCTACCACCAATGCGATGCTTCCCCAATGAGCTGATAGGTAGCAAACTCAACACACTGCTCTTCGGGCACTAACTGCGCTTGCAGTGCTCGCTTCATGCCCTGAAACCAAGTATCGGCTTCAGTAGGATTGGTGGTTCCCCTGAACTTTGGTGGATTAACCTTTAAGAAGGTTGCCAACGTCATCGGGCCCTGAGCTCTACTTTTCCCATTTCCATTATTGTTCATCTGTTGCCCAAGTGCCTCTGCAATGGTCTGCATAGCAGCAGCCATGTTCTCCAATGCCGCCATAAAGTTTACCTGATTGTTCGGGTTAGTTTCCGGCTCTCGAGTACTAGTACGACCTCTCTTACGGCCTCGACCACGTCCACGAGGAGCCATCTGGTTCCTATATATACCAAACAATCGATATCAAGTTGATTAGTCTCAATATCGGAAGTCTAGTGCTTCAAATTACCAAAGGTACACTCATGAACTTCATGCCAGATGTATTAGTCGAATACCCTAACTAGCACAGGCACAGACTCAGAGTATGCATTGAAGCATAAGCAGTTCCATCCCTCTGGCTCACGAGGATGAACTACAACCGTTGCTACTAGCTAGGTTTCACAAATACACATTCATTCATAATCGCTCTTCATTATTGCCAATTCTCAAACAATGATCCGGAGCAAGCGAGACGATCCACGACCGTTGCTACTACCCAGGTATCACAGACATACATTCATTCAGAAATCTATAATTAAACTCATTTATCATAATTCTCCTTCTCCATCTCATACTAGGAGCAAGTGGACAATGCCACTGCCTACTACCCGAGGTCACACATCACATTCATTTTCAAACCATCATTTCTGCACTTCCTCAATCACAATTCATCACTCCAAGTCTTTCTTCATCAACAAGTTATCACATTTCCAAGCTTCTTCTCATTACTAGGCATACAATAAAAATTTAGGACTTAAAGGATGAAAATGAAGGCTTAGAAGTCTGAAATTCATCTTTAAAAACTCAAAAATCAATTTTTGCTGAAAATGGGGTCACGCATGGGAAGTGGAGAAAAGCATGTGACGCGTAAGCGTCGCTCATGCCCACGCATGGGAAGTAGAGAGGTAGGGTGACGTGTGCGCGTCAGCCACGCGTACGCGTGGATGTGTTTTGTGCTCCTCGCACAAAACCGGCACGCTACTAACACAACTCTCTGGAATTTATACCACGCACCTGCATCAATACAGCGACGCGTACGCATCAGCCATGCGTGGGCGTCGGAGTATGTTTTACCAAAAATTTTACTAAATTTAAAAAGTTGTAGAATTTCATTTTCAAATCTCAAACTTCTGACACACATAACTTCTTCTACAAAAAATGTTTTTCAACCATTTCTGAACCGTTGGAAAGATCGTTGAAGGAACTTTCATAAAAATTCAATTTTGAAGAATTTCTAACTCCGAGGACCGAGTTACGGGCCGCCGAAGCTTGTCGAAAATCAGTTTTTACCCAAAAATAGAAATCACAAATTATTCCAATGTTCACAAGCCAAATTCATTTCTACTCATCCAAATGACCACAACCCAACCACATTCATATAATTACACTCAACCAAAACTAAACCTACCTCATCTACACAATTTAACTCAATTTCGTCATCTTCTACTCTTAAATTCCTAATTTCTTATTATTCCACATTCCTCCTATTTATTCACACACAATATTCAACATCCACTCAATCTCATATGACATCACACAATACACACATCACTTATATTCCTTAGCTCTTTCCGGCCTGCGACCTAAGATTCACAGCTTCCGGCCCAAATTCACAATTTAAATGGATATTTCACAAACCAATATTTATTATCCAATTCATCAAATTCTCAACACACCAAATATACAAATTCACACAATTCTTAACCCAATCATTAATTTACTTTACATATCAACTATACATATTAGTACCAACCATTTACACAATCCAAACTTAATCATAAGGGTATCTAGCCTAGGAATTCTCATCATACCACATGGTACTTAAATAAAACTTAAACCATACCTCTTGTAGCCAAAATAATTGAGCTTCTTCTTGGAAGTCTCTCCCAACCTTTAACTCCAAGCCTCACTAAGACTCCACAAGCAATATCAATCTTCCAATTGTGCACCAAAATCATCTAATACTCTTAACCCATGAAATTGGTTGATGAAACTCACCAACGGCTCATACTAGAGTACTCATAAACAACCAAAATCATAAAATTACTTAATACCCATAACCAAACCCGAATTTAAGGAGAAAAATGAAAACTGAGTAGAGAAAAGTAAAATAATCACTACAAAAATTAGATAGAATTGTAGAAGATGAGAAGAGCAATGCGTGGTCGCAAACGGCTCGTCAATCGGAGTTACAGAGAGAAAGTTATGGAGATTTGAAGTTTGATGAAGTTAGGATTTTCTCTCTTCTTCCTCTCTTCTTCATTTCAGGGTCCCACACTCTTTCTTTAGGGTTAACTAGTGCAGCTCCCCGTGCGATGCACGGGTATGTATTTGAGAAATTAACTTGTTGAAAATACCACATATATTATACAACACATTTAAAAAATTATATGTTTTGAAAGATTTCTCTATATACAACATTTATTGTTGACTTTGGTAACATGTATCCACTGTTTTGAATAAGTACTCGCAACCCAGCCTTCGACTTGACTCTTGACATAGAGTTGTCCATGTGTAAATACTGGTCTCGGTAAGTATAATCCGACAGTACTTAGTGTCTGTCCCTGTGATTTGTTAATCGTCATAGCAAAAGAGACAATAATAGGAAACTGTCTACGCTGGAACCTGAAAGGTAAAGCTTGGTTATTGGGAATCATATTCATGCGGGGTATTAGAACCACTTGACCTACCTTGTCACCTGTTAGTGTAATACATTCGATAACGTGGTTACCCAATCTTCTGACTTGCAATCTTGTTCCGTTACATAACCCATTCGACTGATCAATGTTACGCAGTAGCATGACGGGAACACCAACTTTCAGAGTCAATTCGTGAGGTGGTAAACCAGAGCAATTGATGGCATTAAGGACATCCTGTGATAACGTATCCAATTCAGATTCCATGTTTCCTTCTTCCACACATAAAGTGTCAGAGCTCAAGTAAGTTTTCTCATCAGCGTTTACATGTTGCATAATGAAAGCGTTAACCTCATTTACAACTTCCAATGTTGGGGCCAAGATTGATCTGTCCTTGAAAAAAGATGTTATCTGGATGTTAGACAATAGGTTGGGATAAACGAAGTCCACCAGTTTCTCGAATGCATCAATAACAATTTCGTCATGCATAAGCACAATCGACTCACCATCAGTTGAATCTCCAGCAAGGCCGTCACCTATCCCCAACAACCACGTGGCAAATTCATCAACGTCTTTCAGTGTGTTAGTATCTAGGCCAACAGTTAAACGCATGTTCATCGTGAGCCTCAACACAGTACAATGTTGCCACAAATAGGATGAGTTTATGGATGCCTGCACAATATCTTGTCTGGAACCCATTGGTATTACAGGCAAAATCTGCCTAAAGTCCCCCCTAAAACAACCACCTTTCCTCCGAATGGCAGTTCTGCGTTATAGTAAGGTTCAAACCTAAGAATGTCCCTCAAGCATTTGTCAAGAGCCTCATAGCACAATTTATTTAGCATGGGTGCCTCATCCCATATAATAAGCTTTGCCTTGCAAACCAGCTTGCACAACGAAGTGCCTTGTTTAATGCAACAAACCGAGTCTTCGTTCAACTCAAGGGGTATTTTAAACCTTGAATGTGCTGTTCGTCCATTTGGAAGCAACAAAGAAGCAATACCGCTAGATGCCACATTTAGAACAACTTCACCTCTACTTCGTATTGCTGCTGATAAAGTCTTATAGAGATACGTCTTTCCAGTACCTCCATAACCATAAATAAAAAAAAAACCTCCATCATTCGCATCTACGGCCTTCATAATCACTTCGAATGCTTTCCTTTGATCTACATTCATTTCTGTGAAGTTTTTAGTAAACTCATCGTGTAGAACACCACGGTCAAAGTTCAGTTCATCCATGATCAAACGATCGTCTAACCCGTCTATAGAGGTAATACTTGGAAAAGGCATTTGACAGAATTCTTTTAGCGATCTACCATTAGCCTGGAGTTTTTTCTCTATCTTTGAAAGGGTGAGATTCATGATTTGGTCCTCGGAAAGTTGCAAGTCTATCACCGATATACAAAGATAGAGTTGTCAGATATGTGAATTTAAGTTAACGAAAAGATAATTTGGCACCAAACAACAAAGATATAAGTGTTAAACTCACCTGCAGAATGCAATTTTTTTCTATGATTATATAAGATGTCCTCAGATAGCACACCATAACACTTTTGCCAAACGATTTCAGGTCTACCAATGTTGTTTGACAATAAGAGGACGACAAAAAGGTTGCGCATGTAAGCTGCAGATGCCCAAGAACTTGCTTCTAAGATTGCATCAATAAATTCTTTATCATCTTGTAGAAGCCCCAATGCATAGCATGCTTCCTTGAACGTAGTATACACCACGCCCTCAACCGTCCGCAAGTCAACAAAACTCAAACAACCTTTTTGAACATTAAGTAGAAGCCTGAGGTAATAGTCTTCACCATTACCACGTGGGACATGAGTTAATCTGCCAATTGAGAAGCCTTGTTTCCTAGGCATCCACATGGAGATATCTTCTTTCCAAACGAATTTGGTTGGAAACTGACTATAGGTAAGCACACGACCAGATGCAAACAGTCTATTTGCAAGCATCCATGCTAGGATCTTTGTTGGCTTGCCGTCAACCCTGTCGATGACATCAACTATGTTCTCATAGTCTCTAAAAACCACGGGATGTTCGTTTGGTAAGTGAAAAGGCAGTCTGACAACCGATGGTTCCTTAAGTTGTATCTCATACCCAAATATTCTCCATGCAGCTTCACATGCAGATATGTACCTACAATCGTAGTAATTCCTGATCTCATCAATTACCTTTTCAAGCTGTCCTTCGTCATTGCTCTGGAAGAAAGAAGCCGTGACTCTATCATTTCCCTTGTGAACGTATTTAAACAAATATTTTATGGCAGATGTCTGACATGTATGCTCAACGTTAATGTGGCAAGCATACTTTAGCAATAGAGATGGGTTGTATGGAACTATGTATGCATTATCGAGAACTGTGTTCTTCTTCATGATTGTTCTACCGTTGTCTAGTCGTCTGTATTTGGGGAACCCGGCTTCATCAATTACAGTCCTTGATCTAAATTGTTTGGGATAAAACTTTGAGCACCGCCCATTGGACATGCATGGGCTGGTATTGTTGTATCTTCCACATGGACCATGAACCATGAACTTCTCAACAGCTGCATAGAGTCTAGGTCTCTTGCGCTTGTCGGGGATTTCGGCTGATATGAGCTTGTCTATATCCTCGGGTGATTTAGGCTTATACAGTGGATGCATGAATAACAATATATGAGCATGTGGTAACCCTCGTTTCTGGAATTCCACTGTGCAGACATCTGGACATGGTAATACACAATTATGGGAGTTCAATAAATTTATGAATATACATAAATTAAGATATACATACAGCCAGTTATTTTCCCGAAGAACCTTCCTTGCTTGAAGTCTGCAATTAACTCACTTAGTTTTATGTTAAAAATTCGTGTAACTATGTCTGGCCTGTCCTCTGCTTTTAATCCGGTGTCTTTCAGTAGACGTTTAATCTCATCCCATTCGGGATTGCATGTTATGGTGATAAAGTAACTTGGGTAGCCAGCATACCTGCATATTGCGAAGGCATCTTTACAATGATTAAACATGTATCTGGGTCCACCAGTGAAACTACTTGGAAGGATTATCCTCTGTCCAATTGACACAGCATTAGCTTCTCCCCTGATGAATGACTCATGGAGTGCACTATATTTGTCCACCCTCAGTTTTGGTTGATTGTTCCTAATGAAGCTAAGTCGTTCAGACTCTATCATGGTATATGCATCAACCAAGAATTGCTGAAATAACCTCCTTGATTGGAAAAGGATAGGTGACTCATTGAACCGCATTTGCAGTCGGTAGGCAAAAAACTCTCTCATGCTAATGGTCTTCCTTTTCTTAGTACGGTCAAACCCGTAACGAATAGATGTCTCAATGCCCAATCTAAAACCATCTTCTCCATAAGGAAACAATAAGGGGTATTGAAGAGCCAAGTATAACGGGTGTAAAGCATCTATTCTTTGCAATCTATTTGACGTTGATTCTATTATAATATCTCTTTCAAGAATGGAGTCATCAATGTCACGTACAATTAGAATGGCAACCTCAGACACAGTTGGTAAGTTATATACTCTTCCGTCCTTCTCACGCTTTCTAATTAGCTTCAATCTGATTTCTGGATTAGAACCCTCAACGAACCTATCTCTAGCAAAACGGAAATTCTTTGCAAGAGGGTTGTGAAGATCTAACATCTCTTTTAGTTCATACACAATCTGCGCCTCAATTATGTTGGATTTTGTTCCAGAACTGAAATCACACAAATGAACTACACCGTAAATTATACATTTTCATGGGGAAATATAAATAGTTTTTAATCGTGCCATTAATAATTACATTGAAAATGGTCCTGACTAATAGGAATGGATCCTCTGAATTTTTTTAACAATTGAGGGAGTATCGTGTGGTCGCTAACGCGTCAATACTTTCTCTCTTGGTTCTACTTATAAAATTAATAGTGATAGATCACACTATACCCCCTAGATTTTGAAAAAAATTTAGAGTATCCATTCTTGTAAATAACAAATTAGAAGAAATACCTTACAGCAGTTATTCTGTTGTGAACTTCATTCTCGGTGTCGTATATGTACAATTGTGCAAACCTCGGCCTTTCATCGATGGTAGGAAGCAAACTCCCAATTGAATGATAGTTTTGACCGCTTATTGAAAAACATGGTGGTGCTGAGCCATTGTTAATAACCCGATTGACTTTTCCGGCCATGGATGTAAATGCAAACATGGAGTTAAATTTTCTTATATTCTTTTTGAAATATCTCCCTTTGTCATCATTCAAACTGTGCAAATCTTGTAGAACTTGTGGTACCGTGTTTAGCAGTGGCAGCTCGACTTTACCATCCATGCAACAAAGGCCAAATCTGGGGACTCTATTCCTCTTGCTTTTCGATAGTCTCTCACCCTCCCACATGCATGCATTACAGTATACACAACAATGGATCGCATCACCGATATCCCGAATCTCTGTTCTTTCAATTAAAAAATGTAATGATCAACCCCGTAATATATATAGTATACGTTAATTACAATTGCACATAAAAATTTGATGTATGTACGGACCTTGTTCCATAATTGATTCAATGTTTGCGTCAAATGACTGATGGTTTGGATCTGATGGCAAAGCTATTGCATGGGTTAAATATAATTAATAGGGGTTTCCAAAATCAAATCAAAGCAAATAAAATCCTGAAAGCGTACCAAAAAATTGATAACCAAAAAAATCATAATTTGGATAAACAAAAATAATGGCAATATAAAAATTGATTTAGTTTAATATTCTAATATTGTTTTTAGTGACAATATTATCAAAAGGAGCACATAACTGAACATAATATATTCTCGTTTTCAGGTTTTTCATTTTAGAACGATGAAAATTATGTGTAAGCCAAAACACGATTTTTTCAGTTGAGATTTCATTACTTACCCTATTCGATCATTCACCCATCCATCTGTGTCTGACCCGGCAGAACCAAATCCTAACTGACGTATCGGGAAAAATATGAAGCGAATGCCTGCAATTCTAAGTCCACTCTCTTCCAACGGTTCTTCCAATAGCTCTTCCAACTCTGAAAGCTCTCCTCCATTATCTTACCTTAGGTTTGCCATTCGCTCAGTCGGGTTTAAAGACAAAGGATATCTTTGAAACTTTCTTTTACCATGGGGTTCGTGAAACAATATAAAGCCAACGCCCCAACTCTATTTCCACTCTCTTCCAATGGTTCTTCCAGTAGTTCTTCCAACTCTGGAAGCCCCCTCGCAGTGTCTTCTCTTAACTTTTCCATTCTCTCAGTACTGTTTAAAGAGAAAGTTTATATTTGAAACTTTCTTTATACGTTTTGTTCAAAATTTTTGCTATATTTTTTTAAATTGGAATTCTAAAATTGTCTAAAATTTGAGTTCTAAAAGCACCACTTCTGTTTCCTCTATTAACCGCTGATTAGGTTACTAATAAGTCCTCTATTGATTGCGTACTTAATGCTAGATCTCTTCCATTCTCTTCCAACGGTATTATATTTTTTCCATAAACCTCAAAAGTAAAAGAGTCCTCTAAAAATTTTGTTTGATGTCTGTCTAAATTTATACTATTTTTTTTTTGCAAATTAGATTTAGATATTAAACGGGTGTGAAATTTGAGTTATAATTTCTTATTAGATTCAACCAATTTAGTTTTTTTAATTCAAGTTTTTTCATTCTCTTTCCACTTGAATTTTAAGTAATTCTCTATGTTTTGTTCTGGTCTTTTTTGGTATGATTATTTACTCTTGCATTATGCAAAAGAGTTAGTCTAGATTATATGGAGACTCCATGTCACTTGTTGTTCTTAGTTCCAAGTTATTGCATGTTGTCATAACATGTACTTTAAAAGAGAAGTAGAATTTATGGCCGTAAGTCATGAATTAGTGATACAAAAAATTTGAGTCATGGTTTTTACTATTTTGTATTCTGATTTTTTTTCTTTTTTTTTTGTAGATTTTTTGCTATTTTATTAGGGGAAGAGCAGTAAAAAATGGCATTGAGCACAAAGATAAATTTCATGGCGAACATACTAAATATGAATTTTGTTATCTAGGTAATGTGTTGATTATAAGTGTACCTTGTTGTCCGTCGGTGTAACAATATTCTACATAGTCAGAATCCATGGCGGCGTCGTCAAATGCATCTATCACTGTGTAAACTCAAAATTGTTATATATAAAATACTACATTACTTGGGAAAATTAACCTAGACACTATTGCTCTCATAGGTTATAAGGGAGTCAAGTTTTTCTCGATCTGAATGCTAACTTGAAACAATAATTTAACGATTATTTCCGAAGGCGAACCTTCATCATCCTCGATGAAACCATTGGTATTTTCGGTCGAATCAACATTTAGAAAGGACGCTTGTACCGCATAAGGATGCTGTGACTGCTCTATAGCTGAGCGATGTTGCATCCACCCTGCGAATTGAACAATGATTAATTAGTTTGATTCATGATATGGCGTATAAACCATGATAACAATTGCCATATAATAAGTAGAGAGGATACAACTTCCCTCTCCTGTAAGATGATAAAATGACACTTCTATCCCCTCTATTTATAAAATGTATATTTCCCTTCTCTATAATTTTAAAAAACCTCATCTTTAATACATTTTAAATTTTTTAGTGTTAACTAATGTTAACTTTCTCTATTTTCACGAAAAAAAAAAATTTTGTTCTACAAAAATACCTTTTGGCAAAAATTTTATTTTTATGTCATCAAATTTCACTTAGCAAAATACTGTTGAATAAATTATTTTTTTATTAATTAAATTGTGTACTTTGAATTTTTTCAACTTTTTAAACACAAATCGGAAGGTTCGATTTGTGTACTCTGAATTTTTTCAATTTTATAAACACAAGTCGGACCATCTGATTTATGTATTCCCACAATTTTAAAAAAGACCCAAAATTACAATGTTAAAATATATCACTCATTTTACTTCCATAACAAAATTTTTTAGCCATAATCAGTTTTTGAAAAACAAACCTTGACCGTGAGTGACTACTTTGTTCCTATCATTGTGCGGAAGGGGCCTGTTCAGTGAAAAGTATAGTACATGTGAGGTGTTATGTTCATGGCTTCCAAGTTGGGTAGTTGCACTTAGGCTTTAGGTGATGGAACCCCAAGACTGGGAATCGGGTAAAATCTTTCCTTCATTAATTTTACAAATTGCAAACCATTAATGGACAATCAATTTGTCATTGGAACTAAATCTAATGCACCAAAGTTGCTCACCGTCGCATTTGGTTATTAACCAAATTATCCTGTGAAGTGGAGGGGGAACAGTTCATTGCAGACGTGTGTCGAAAGTCTTGCATGCATTGAATGATGGAGGAGCATGGATCGATAATTCTAATTCCTCCATTGCTCGATTCATGTGCATATTGGTTTCTCTGGTAAACTGAAAAGCACCATTTTAATATAAGAGTTCTAATGAATGTATAGACCAAGTTCGGTTGTAGAAGGAATCGAAGCTGTAAGTGGATGGAGTGATACCATTTGAGATGTTTGCCAGAGGACTGCGCAAACAATTTGGTTGGGCCACAGACTTATTTTTCTTGCGAGCAACATCTTTGAGACCGATCACATGCAACTCAGAAGGATTTAACAAAAAACTTTGTATGGTTGGATCCGTTGGGCTCACTGATAGTTGTGTTGAAGATGAACCCCTGAACACCATATTTGAGTGCCTCTTAAGAGGAAGAATTGATGCCGCACTTGAGGCTATGACGGGTAATGAATATGTTAGAAGAAGTATATGAAGGAGCAGGGCAATGTATATATGTATTTTTTCTTTTGGACACGGGGCAATGCATGTATTTAAACCATGAATGGGCTAATAAGGATAGCGAGCAATAAACTAACCAGGCGCGGCATGGATTTGGGGTAATGATCGTTGTCTCCTTCCTCTTTTCTCATGCAGTATCATTCTCCTCCTTAATCTGGCTAATTTGGGTCTCAATATATAATCATTATAATCCATGATAGAAAAAATAAACTAAAACTTATGACAGCTAATATCTGATGACTGTGCATTTATATTGTAAATGGAGATGAAATTTTCAGGATGGAGATTATGAATTGTACAAATTTTTCCTTATATTTTTGGACGTAACTTTGCAAATTTACGTATGGATTATCGGCCAACTTGACATGTGTGTGTGCGTGTATGAAGCTTCTTTAGTGATCTAAATCCAAATCTGATAACTTTACACGGTGATATAATTTAATAATTTAATAGTTAAGACTAAATATTAAACAAAAGACATGATAACAAATTGAAGTGAACTTGGTGAGAGGTGCTGGTATGTGTAAGTTAATTAACGCTTAACACATGATATGCCATCTCTGAAGATTTATTGGCATCCCCTGATTTGTAACTTCTTCCTCTCTTGTTTGACATAAAGTTATCTTTTTAATAGAGCTCTCTATATATTATTTGTAATTTTCAAAAAATTGAAAGCACAGTCTTCCAATAAAGCCAAATATATAATTTATCATAAAAAAAGGAGGATAATTTTACAAAGAGAATTAGTGGATCCTTTCATACTTAGAATTCACAAAGTCTATGTTTTAATTAAAATTAATAAGATAATAAGATTAGTAAGATTAATAAGATATTAAGATTAATAAGATAAGATTAATAAGATACATAGCGTGTTGAGTTGATAGCTACATCACATAGTCCAAGCAATGGTGCAGGAAAAGTAACTTGATGAACCATTTTTCTTGTCCTCATGTATCCTAATTGTTCATAATATGCCAGTGGAACAACATGAGAAAATCTATGCATAATGGTTCACAGAGTTACTCAACAAAAATGTTACACGCTAGCCCATATACCACCAAAACATGGCATAACTAATACATACTAATGTGGTAGTGAGTCCATCAAATATGCAAGACTTCTACATACATGAAATACTCATTAAAGGGTGATGCTATGAATCTCAACAAACTACCAGCCCTGAGAAAGTGATTCCTCACAAAAGCTCTCCATCCTCTATCCATTATGACCTCAACGAACCCATAGGCAATATTCCAGTTGAGACGCATGTCGTACTGCAATCCGCTAGATAGGATAACATGAACATCATTGAATCTAGACGGAAAGGCATGGATGGCAAAATTAGTAGGAATAGTCTGCATCACAAAGTAGCAAAAGTTATGCTCATAGAAAGTAATAAATTTATAAGGTATCAATTGCTGCATTACATATATTGCATCGATGTTAACATAAGTTACCATGTAGGAGCATCGGACCTCTTGATTAGTAAGGATGGACATGAAGGAGTAATAAGGTGCATTATCTGACCATTTGCTTGGGAAGAATGGAATGATGCACGGATTGTTGAATCCAGCAAAGGAAAAAACATGCGGAGTACCATTGAGAAGCTGACTGGTAGGATATGTTGGTGGGAATTTGTACAATGGGACCATAGGTTGCTCCTTGGTAATCTCGACATCCTGGTGGTTCATTTTCACAATACATTGTTCCTGTATATTGGTGTCTTCCTCGTCAGTGTTAGGCACAACGTTGAGGTCTATGTCTAGAGGCTTGGAAATAGGATGAGACTTCTCGAACTCTAAAATGGCAGGAGCAGGTGGCGGTTTGATGGTAAGGTTGTTTATGGCAGTCTTTGCATCCATGCTTCTTGCATGCTCACGGTAAGGAGAATTAGTCTTCATCTGGCCTTGACCCGATTGGACTCGTTTCCTCTTCTTGTTAACCTTGTACGATGCATAGTGGAAACTCTCTATCTGGTCAAAAAAGGGGTCATCTGGCATAACTTGTTTCCCTTTATCCGAGCTATTAGATACAAAATGGTCCTTGACATAATGGAAGATGATTGGGATGCTTGCCATCTTATCATCCTTCACCTTTAGTACATAGAAGATATCATTGAAAAGGTAACGCAGCTTTATCAAACCCCCGTTTGTGAGGCGATAAAGTTGCACCAACTTATCAAACCCTTCAACAATATAACCAGTGTTGTGGCCCCTAAGAATTTTCAAGGAAATCAGGTTTCGATTGGTGTCCACAACTTTCATCTTGTTATCCAAGGAGTGACCGTATTTTCTAAAGAACAGTGTAGGAATAGCGTGCATCCTCTACGCATAATGAAAATGGATTAATACAAAATAGTCACATGCATGGAAGTATGGCTAGTGTAACTTTCAGCAAGAATCCATTAACTATTAATTAACTGTGATATAAAAAGAGAAGGTCATGATATCATACCGCCATTGGATCAATAGTGAGATAAAATACACGACATTGTTGATCAATGTCAGATGCCTTTTTACTACTTTCCATTTTAGGATCGACAAAGACGCCAGTTGATTAATGGGGTAGGGTTAATGCAGTGATTGAAGTATTTGCGGAAAACGTCCTCCGTAGGAATTAAGTCGCTAAGTGGATGGAGTGGACAACAACTTCCAACATACAATAGAGGATCTCCATTAATGAATGGAAAGACCCCACTTTTACAAAGGGTATATGAGGGTATGTGAAGAATGAGAAAGAAGATGTGCACACTAACTATGATTTTTATTCATTGTCGTACTCATTTATAGATTAGGCATGTTATTTAGAATTGTTAAGTTGAAGAAAGACTCTAGTTAATAACTTTTGATAAAGCCCAATCTATACAAATGGAATTTTAATTTAATAAAATCCTTTTTGACGGTGATGAGTCAGTCATAGACCTCATCATTAGCGGTGTAGGCTGTTGATCAGTACATCACAACCCAATGTGTAAAGTCTAGAAAAATCTATAAAAGCAGTATTGGAATGTGTGTAGACGTGATCATGGTGTAAATGGTGGTAATTAAGCAACAATATAATATTAGTTCAACTTTTGAATAGCGTGTGCAGATAATGTTATTAAGATATATATGATACACCATGTATTAATGAGGAGACGACAAAATGGATCAGAGCAGGTAAAGGCTGTAGTGAAAAAGTACTTCGGAACACAGGGTGATAACTTGCTACAAATATTGATGCGATGGCCTGTAATATTCACTAATAGGTTGTGTAGAATTCAACTTGCATATACTCAAATATCCATGTTTGATTTAGCGCCATAGAAAAGAAAACTGATGAGTAGAGTTCATTCCTTCACAACACTATCAGACCTAATAAATTCCCCATATTTTGAAGAAACTAATTAATTATCTCATTGTTTGCATTAGTGTTGGTACCCCACCACACAAAACAACTGAAATAATTCTGATTCCTAAAAGAGTACTAAAATGAAAGTTGAATGATAAAATGAGTGTGACTTATTTACAGATGGAGCATATAATTAATAAAAATCCATGGATGAGAGTGATATTTTGGATATACTTCCATGCTTTTGCGTGAAAATGAAGGATGAATGGATTCACGCTGCACACGTACAAATGAGCATTTTTTATGCAGATCACATAGAAGGACAAAATAGAAGCGAGGGGTAGTGTTGTTTATGTGTTATCCATTGCTGGGATTTAGAAAAGATATGATGCATTTGTGGTTGACATTTTTTTTCATGCAGAAGAATGGGAGGTGCAAGAATGGAGCGGCCTGGTAAGTAAGCCATTTTGCTGCGGCAATTTGATGGAGGTTGTACAATGTTGTGTATTGTTATACATACAGACCTGTAATGATGCAGCTTAAGCATGATCATTGAACACTTTCCTTGAAGATCCGGCACTAATATAAATGTGACTGAAAAATATGTTTGTCGAGCATCCAGTTGAGTTGGGTCTTGTAATAGTTTTTTACTATTTCAATGTTAAAAAAAACAACTAATTAAGTGAAATAAAGACTCTGTACTTGAGAATTTTTTTTTTTAACAACTAACATTAGGAGATTAAAGTTTTCAGCTTTTACATAGGGAAATATTAATGCTGACTACTTGGTTACATAATTTAAAAGGAAAATAAATTAGTCTTGTGGAAAGAAAGATAACAAAGAACATCAACAAAGAGCAGTTATCAGTTGCTGAGCGTCTACCATGTCCGAGCTCCTTCAGATCTTGAGAATTTTGACATGCAGGGTGGTCTCATCAGATGGCAAAACAGAGAACTCCAGAACGGTGCCGGCTCTAAACCCATTGTGCTTAGCAAATGTCTTCCATCCACGCGTTAGATATAACTGCACCTTCCTTTTCTTGCTCCATCTCAACCCCATTCGATAGCAAGAGCCATTGTCTAGTATCACGTTAACATGATTATGCCTGCTGGGGAATGCACTCTCAGCAAATCTAAGCGGTATTACCTTCCGATTGAATGTAACAAACAAAGAAATAAATAAAATAATGTCAACTAATCTGTGATGGAATACATGATTGTGTAAAGTTAAAATATGACCATAGAGTTACCACTGCACTGCTTTGGACTTGAGTGGATGTGAGAAGTTTTAGGCAAGTCAAGGGCTGGGCTCCTTGAATGGCTGTACCAGGCTCTGAGCTGATTAACGGAGACATGATATTGTTGCCTGCATTTTTTTTTTCGGTTTCAGTGGTTGGATGGCTTGCAGAAAAAACATGATTGTTAACAGTTTTGCAATTGAGCAACGCCTGATCAGGAAGTTGAAGTTGATTCTCCATAAAAGCATTTCCTTGGTTAGACATACCATTTGAATCGATAATGCAAGGGTAGTTTGGGTCAGACAGAACATAAGATTCTTTCAAAGATGGAGCATTCATAAAGCCATCATCTCTTTGAAAATTGACACTCATAACATCTTGCGTATAAACAGTTTGCACCTCAGGTGTGTAGCGAGTTGAAACACTCGAAGAGAACACCGCAATTGGATAATGAAGAGTTTCTTGGCTAACGGTGCGTTGCAAGTTTTGTTGGGAAATGACTATATCATCACGGTTTGAATTAACAAAAGAGGAGGGAGGAGGACCAGTGGTTCGTTGTTGGCTATTATTAAGAGGACCCTGCGATTTGACTGCGGTGAGTGAAATGCTTGGGGGACATGAGAACTCTTTAGTGGTCATGCAGCTATCCTTAACTTTCATCACAACAAATATATCCTCCCCAACATACAATAACTTCATCCAACCACCATGAGTAAGCCCGTAACATGCCACCAAGTTTTGAAATCCATTGATAATATACCCAGTAGAGAAACCTCTGCCCAATGATAGCTCGATTTGATTGTCGTTGGCATCTATAACAATCATTCTATCACGAAGGAGATGGTTATATTTCCTGTAAAAGAGGGACGGTAACTCATGGGTAACCTACAAATACATAATATAATCATAATGAGTGTCCCAGTAAGTAAGAAACCAGAGCAAAGGACAACATATGGAATTTGGGAAGGATAACTATGTTTGGGGGCTGAATGAAACAACTTACGGCAACAGGGTCAACATGAAGATAGAATATGCGATCATCGTCAAAATCCGACGGAATGAGCCTGTCTCTCCCCATGTTTGGATGTCTTGAATGGATAGAAATGTGTAGAAATATTGGTATGGTTCAGAAGTATGTTATTCAACTGTTAAACAAATCGAAGGAGACAGTGCCAGGGTTAAAATAGATCCAAGGGAAGTGATAAACACAGGTAAATGAAAATGAACATTTCCATTGAAAATAGGAATATAAGTATATGTAAAGAGGATAGGGCGGTGGCGTGAAACGGTGAGAACAAATGTACTTGCAGCGGGGTTTATAAAAAGGGGGAAGACTGGTAAGAATGACACCTATGCATGAGGGGGTAAGAAAGGAAAGTTTTGGCTATAAAGGTAAAAACAAAATTTAAATATCTAGAGTATTAAAAAATTGTGCCAAGTAGAACTCATTCAGGTTGGATGGTGTTTTGCTGTATCAAAATTTAAATACTAATGTCTGGATATCAAAAAAAGAGAAAAAGGACACATGGGTGTGCCCTTCAAGCAGGTTGCACAATAATAAGTTCTAGTTCTGTTGTGGGTGCTTTTATTCATGAGGATTCTCATTGAATGGTTGGAACTAATTGGGATCTTAAAGAGATGGTAGTCTCGGGAAAAAACATGCTTTGCGAATACATCATAAAATAAAAATTCCAACGTAAATATCTTATGGCTTTGAAACCACCAAAAGATGCATAAGGGTACTATGCATGCATTAGAATGGTCTCATTCTTTGTGCAAACACATGGAAATTAACATAATAGTAATTTGAGTGATATTTAGAAGGGGTGACCACATTAAATACTAAGATAGCATTAAAAGCAACATCACAGTAAGCAGGTGCATATCATGGATACTGCTCCTGCCGCACATACAGGGTAGTAAGCATTAAACAAACACAACAACATGCATGGTTAAACTGTATATAGCCATGCGTTATTTGAAAAACA
Source organism: Arachis stenosperma (assembly GCF_014773155.1). NCBI lineage: Eukaryota > Viridiplantae > Streptophyta > Magnoliopsida > Fabales > Fabaceae > Arachis > Arachis stenosperma. The sequence continues at coordinate 26,443,910 of NC_080384.1, forward strand.
TAGGTAAAGGGGAACCTATAAAATTCCCTAAGTTCTGGACAACACACAAGACCTTAACCGAAAGCAACACTAACAGTACGAAACTTAGTGTGATCCTATAGGTGGATCATTAATCTATGCGTAATTTCTCTTGTAGGCTTTGGTGCACTAATCCTGATGGGGTTTATCAACACCAGCAACCTGGCCATCCTTCAATTTCCTACACTTTATAGATGATCCTTCGGCAGAATCCGGACAGAGATCAATAAGCTGTTTAGTCCATCCGCCACTAACAATGTTTCTCGTTGGAGTTGAGTAACCCTCATTAGTGTCGCCGACCAAAATCTCAACAGAGGGTGAACATGTGTCCTGAAATTTGAAGGCATTTATAAAAATAGATTTTCGTTTGATTTAGTATAAAAATATGGGATCTGTTGAGAATGACGGTAACCTTCATTGAAATGAAATAATTCAATGCAATTAGACACCTGATATATGTCATGCTTCTGAATAAATTTTGATATGACAGACATGTCCCCACAAAGCTTCATGACAATTATCTTGCACGGTTGGAATGAGTTAAGATCCTCCATCTTCACGGAGACTTTGAAGATAAATTTTTTCCCCGTAAAGGAATTAAGCTCTATCGGGTATTCCTCATTGGTGCCACCCTAGAGTTAGGATGAAAAATTAGATGTGATGTGCCGAGTAATGAAGTTCATATTAACACAAAACGATAGCAAGGTATCATCTTCCTTGCATCTAGAGTATCTATAGTATATGCATATAGTATACAATACCCTGGTCAGTTGTGCAAGTCTGAGATCAGAAGCTGAGATCCCAAGAAATTTGGAAGCTTCTTTGTCATACAGCAGAAATGCAGCCGAATCAGTGTCATCAACAACCTTAATATTAATGCTATACCTGTTTAAGAAAATACGTTAGGAAGGATGAATGTAACTCTAGGCACGCTTGTTCAGTAAAATTTTTAACAAAAGGTTTTGATGCATACCGTGGAGTGTGAATGGTGGGATATGTGTCGCATTTGGCGCAGTGGTATGAGTTCTCGGCCTCCTTCAGAGAATGGAAACAATGTTTGCAACTTTTGTACCACCAACCGTTCTTAGGATCGATTGCAACAACAGTTCCAATTGTAACAAAGCTCCCATTCTTAAAAGTAGTAACTCATAAGTTCCATGAATTTGCAGAAATAAAAACAATTATATTATTTAATGACTAACCTCAATGCATTCCTTGAGCTCAGAAATGGATTTATATATTGACTTGTCAATGAGATCTTCCTCAATGGAGTATACAGGTTCAGTCGCTATCTGGGAGAGTTGATTTGGCGGTGGAACACCGGACATGATGACACTGGTAGTATTTTAGATATACACGTCATTCGTTTGACGAAGCTGATGAAACAGTTATTGAACAAAATAACAGGATGAAATGTAGAACCTTTTACGAAAATCCTTTACCGCCTGAAAGTCCGCATTGATGTAAAGATTTGAATTATAGCTGGTATTTGATATCCCCATTGAACCTGCCACAAACATGGTATTCCGTCAATTCAGTACATGAGCAAGGAGATGTCGATGACTTACAATTCCAAGAACACATGGGTGACAAACCTTTAAATAGATTGAACTTTGCGAATTGTACAATTAGGATATACTCAGACGTCGGCTGCTCTTGAATATGTTTTACCAACTTACTTGCGAACTCCTCCCAAAGCGTACAGCGAATTTTTCCTTTTCCCCTGGTTTAGATACTGTAAGTCATATACCTTTAAAAAAAATTTCTAATAACATGAGGCTACCCTATGAGAGAAATTGGAATAAATATTAGATCGGATCAGCTTTAGCCCTAACTGCATGTCGTCAAGCTCCAGAACGATGTAGTTGCTCTTCTTTCCATTTTTAGTAAATTCAATTATGTCACCCTTGGCCATCAGAAGACCAATGACATCTGAAAAGTAAAGGCGATTACATTTTTCCCATCAGATTATTTGACATCATTAACAATGCTGTGTAAATAGAATATCTTAGCAATTACATGTTACCTATAAGATGCGACTGAGCGTTGGTGTGATTGAGTATGACTTCGTTGGGAACAAATCGGAAGACATTCTCAGGAAAGGATGGATCATCAACCAGTCGAAGTTGAGTATCCCTCTTAAAGTAAATCCTGCTAGCATGATTAGTGGCCTTGTATTTTTTATCATTAACGGCAACTGAAAAGTTGCTGATGGTATATATTTTTCCCTCCAGCAACTCATCCTCAAACAGCCTCCGCTGTGGATTCCTAATGGAACATTGGATGCGATCTCCCTGTATGCAAATCATGGCGGTACATGACGCATGTTAACGTACAATTCACGTGCTAATTCACTTAGTCATCTGATTTTTACATAGCCCTGGTTTGCTAATAAAACCAACACATAAATAAATAAAACTAAAAAGCTACATTATGTTAGATAGCTCACCAGCTGGTCCATTGCCACAAACTCCAAAGTTGGTCTTACGTATTTCTGCTGGGCAGGGGACAGTGACCAGATTTTCAATACCCTCAGCTTGATCCTATAGATCAAATTGTCATCAGATGCATCCACATCCTTCAAGTAGTTGTAGGTGCTTGCCATTTCAAAACAATATATGGTTTTAGTTGCAACAAATTCTAGTTTACGTGTCAAGCAGAAGATGTTGGACTACCTGGTCTTGGTGATATATTTATAACCACTTGTGGTGCTTGTAGATGAAGAGGGTGGATGAGGTTGTTGTCATGAGGTCGAGACAAAATTGGAAACTCTAAGTGCCCAAAAAGTGTTTGCTGCACTTCAGAGAGCTGTTCTAAATGTACACATGTAGTAGCATGGTGTGATAATTTCATAACTTAAGTATTGGTTATTGATTGATTAACATGAGTTAATAATGTTAATTAGTATGACTCATATGACTTGGTGATATCAAGCATAACATTTTCAATAAGAAAAAAAGTGAGCGCGATATACAAAATATATGAGCAATAAGTAAACTAAAATTACTTTGAATGAGATAACAACAAAAGGAATGCATTTCTTGAAATAATTACCCAATATTATTGATGATTAAATAAATTAAGAATAAAGATTAAATATGTATAACATAAATTGAAATAAAAAAATAAAAAAAAACCTACAACAACTACAAATAAACACATAAATATCAGAATGTAGACTTGTACGATGGATCATAAAAAAGATTGGGTTAATTGTGAATGGCATTTTCACGTGGCATAAGTTGCGAAAAAGGTTACGCTTATCTTTTACTTTTAATTAAAAAAAATATATTATATTACTTGTCTTATAATTATAAGTTTTCAGTTCTAGAAATAACTAAAAAAGAAAACATATGAAACAAAATATATGAGCAATAAGTGATCGGCAATTAAATTAAATTAAATGAAATACTAACAAAACACAAACATCACTTATAATAATTTCCCAGTATTATTGAAGATTCAACAGGTAAAGAATAAAGTCTCATATATATATATATATATATATATATATATATATATATATATATATATATAATAAATAAATAAATAAATAAATAAATACAAACATAAATAAATAAGGGTGTATACTTGTACATTAGAACACAGCATAAGATTGGTTCATGATAATGGCATGTGCACACGCACAGGGCATGCATGGTTACACATGTCTAGGTATGTTTGTTATATTCATATGCTTCTATTGCTGAAAAGGTTACTCCTATCTTTACTTTTAATAACAGACGATACCATAACATACAATTAGATGTTCTTAGGAGACACCACGTGACTCATAATAATTCATCACTCAAAACAAAAAGGAGAGATAGTAGTATAAAAAATATAGGCACAGCCTATGAATAAGAAATAAACAGAACACAAAGCAAAACAAACAACTGATAAAGTTATATATATATATATATATATATATATATATATATATATATATATATATATATATATATATATATATATATATATATATATTAAGAAAAAAGATTTGACTATGGGACACCAATTAACATAAGTTAATTTTGAATGACATCTTGAGGTGAACGGAGCATTAAGGGCTACCCTTATGTATCTATCTATCTATAGTTATATCTACATGCATGTATTTCCAAAAAAGTTGGGCATATCTTGACTTTTGATAGGATGAGAATATATGAACAGGGTAACCTCTGTCCTAAGAACCCTGAATCATAATTTGTGTTGTGCACGGGGCAATCGCTAATGACCGTAACGAAACAACCACCTATGGATGTAACGAAGTATAACTTTGGAATTGTTGTTTTTGACAGGTAGCATCACTGAATTGCTTAAAAATGCATATTCGATACAGAGGTTAATTGGATTTCAATCGGGATTTAGCTGACTCAATCAAATATAAAATAAGTCTTTAAATAATTAACTGTATAACTTAGATAAACTCGAATCCGGCCAATTCATTCTCATTGGATTTATCCCGAAGAAAATTAAAACAGTGGTTATGTTTTAGTCTCTACTAAGTCACATGTTGCTGCTTGAATAAATCAAATTGAATTTATGCTAAAACTGCCCACATTCAATTTCTTATTAATTCTCAAAAATATTTTCCCACATTAAAAGATTGCTTCTGCAGGAAAGAAAGAATTAGGTCCAGTCGTTAAAAATTTAGCACACATAGAATAACAAAATAATGTAATCGAGTTAAAATAAATATGAAACCTTCGTCATTTGATTTGGGAGCAACAAAGGCGATGTGCTGATGGTACCCCTAAGTTTGTTCCACTTTGTTGTTCTACTTTTTTGATCGACTAAATGATGGAGGAAAAAAAAAAGGAGTTATCCCAGTTTTAGCAGAAGAAAGACCCAGAATGCGAGCAATCGAGTATTAAAATGACAATCAGAATAAGCAGCATCCAGAGTCGACAACTTAAAATTAGAATCAGAGGACCATCAACAATTTAGGTTGAGAGAAAACATGAACCAGCAACTCACAAATCAGGATAAATAAAAAAAAACCATGAATAAAATGATGAAGACATTTTTACCGACAGCGAGGGACAAAGTAAGGCGCCGGCGAGGTGAAAACTCCACAACATAATTGAGAGAAATGTAGAGAAAGGAGCGTGTTGGGGTACAAAGCGTTGGAAGACAGTGACGCTGTGCAGAGAGTTCGCGACGGCAAGAAGATGATGACCGACCAAGAGCCCCTCGTGATGGCACGAGTTCTCCGATCAAGTGGTTCACGGCGAGATAAAGAACGTCAATGGGAGAGACCTTTGGTTGGGCACGGTCCCCTACAGATGTGATGTTGCCAGCGGCGACGGTATTGTCGACCGAGGAGATTACTATGGCGACGGTGGCGGCTGGTAGTTTCGATCATGACAGGGGCTCGGTAATGAGGTTTTGCTTTAAATCTGATTTGGGGAGTGGGTTAGGGTTAGAGGATGGTGGACCCTTTTTTCAGTAAACAAATTAAGAAAAGGAGGAATTCTGTAAGAAAAACCGGTTGGTTCAACTCGTTTCGCGGTCTATGACGGGCTCGATCAAGAAGTCACAAAGGGTTTCTCACACCTTTTTTGTTTCAACCCACTCAACATAGCGGTTGGCACTTATTTAAACGCTTGAACCGACTGACCCGGTTAGTACAAAAAAACATGTACTCACGTTAATTGTGAATATTGGTTAAAACATTTATTTTCTTCAAAACCATCAGTTTATGTTAATATTGAATCCCTAAGGAAATACTGGCTGTTTTAGAATGGCTGTTTTAGGAGGTGAAAAAGCCAGGAACACTAAACTTTGAGCAAGTCTTCTTCGAATGAATGTGGGTTTTAGAAAAATACTTAATTCTCCATTAGCACATGTGGCTATAGACTTAATTGTACATGGTATGCATGAAAAATGTTATTAAAAAATGCACGCCAGAGTTGCAATCCATGAAGGTTGGCAACCATTCTTTCAAGCATTAAAAAGCCAACTTCTTTAATATTAGATTTGGGATCAGTACAACTAATATCATAACATATAACGCTAACATATAGCACTAACAGAATACGTTAAAAGTCAGATCCATTGCTTAGCCATCAGACATAATTAAGTGATTTGGTCTTCACAGACGTAATATAGAGACAAAGATGGTGGTTTCATCATTAGTGGGCACTGAAAATCTGACAACACTTCCACACTTTAGGCCATGGTCAATGGAAAATCTTCTCCATCCCCTTGTAAGAAAGGCTTCTGATGACCTCAGACTCCGCCAGCGAAGCTTCATTACTATAGGTGGGTTGCGGAGCTCCCTAACACGAACAAAATCGAGTCTCGAAGGAAATGCTTGCGTCGAAAAAGCAGAAGGAAGAAGCTGCAAAATGAATTTATCAGCTTCGTGAACCCTTTAATGCAACTAAATAGTTTTTAATAACGTTAAACATGGACAACATGGTATATCAATTTGATAAAACTTACCATAGAGTAGTGAGTTGACCGATACTTGGATATCATCCTAACCACAGAATAATACTCTAGTCGTAGAGGAAAGTGCGGTGGCAGGACGTCGTGGCTATTATGAGGTGGCGGTGGTGGCGTGGGGCTACGGCTATTGGGAGACACTGTGTTATGATTGGTAACAACATCAGGGCTAGTGTTTGAATGGTGAATAGTCTGCTGTAGCGGGGCAGATACAGTACCAGTTGGTGAAAATGTTAGACTGGGCGAGGAAGGAACACCAGAAAAAGATAGTAACTGTGGTATTGGATCACATTGTTCCTGTTGGACATGCTTGTTAGGGGAGGAAATGACTTTACCTGAATAAGGTTCAAGACCGGCATAAAGGGTGGGATCAACGAAAGTCAATGTGTCCACAACAGATTGTGGGAGAATATGATGCTCGATAATTGTGTCAGCCGAATTTGGATTAGAGGGAGTAGAATTATCTTGTTGATGCAGGATTTCAGGAAGTGTTACAAATTCAGCTGGATGAACGACGGAACTTTCATTACATATGTCATCAGATATGTCGATTACTTCCTCAATAGGAACGGATGGCTTGACCTCAACAGTGAGCTTCAATGGTGGGGAACACAACTCTTTAGAGCGCATGTAATGGTCCTTGACGTCAACAACCAAGAACTTGTCTTGACCAACATAACATACACTCAACCAACCTCCTTCTTTTAGGCCATAAAGCGCAGCAAGATTAATATATCCATGAACAACTATACCCGTTCGATGACACTTATCGATAACCACATCAACCTCATTACCAGCAAAATCACAAAATGTCATGGAGTTTGGAATGACATCTTTGAATCTCCGAAAGAATGTGTATGGAAGTTCACCCATCCCCTTCAAGACAAAAACAATGATAAGTCAAATGTATAATAGACTATCATGTAACATGCAGAAACATTATCGGACATTGCTAGAAAAAATAGCACATGAATTGGATAAAGGGCTTACCAAATCTGGGTTTATCTCCACGTAAAAGTATCGCCCTTGATAGTAAGAATTCAAGCTATCCATTTGACATGAACAACAATATATGGCCTGATGACAAAACAAAGTTGATGTTAAATAATGGTAGGCAGTAGCAATTCCAATGAATTTGATGACAACACAAATATGGTGGTCATGGAACTTAAAGATATATGTCGATTGTAATTAAAAAATATAAGACTACGGGCAAGACTTACCTAAGGGAGACAGTGAGGAAGAACGACGGTGGATTAGAAGGAAGCAAATGTTTAGAATGGTGGCCTTTGAAATGGGGGGAGGGGGGTGGAAAGAGAGTTGGATGTGAGGGTATATGCACACAGCTGAACATATTTTATAGCCATCTCTGATCATGGTTACAGTACGGACACATTTTTAATATAATGTAATAGCTATACTTGTGGTCATAAGACAAATATCATCATAATTATATTAAATTAAATAATGCATTTATATAAGTTTCAATAAAATTATATGACCAATATAGTTTTAACAAATAATGCATTTATATATATAGATATATATTTTCAGAATGTGAAAAAATAATTAAAATAAATACAAAACAATCAATTAATGAGATCGCCGGTAATGGTAAGCTCTTCTGTGCTATTTATAATAATTAGATTTTAATCTGATTTCACGTTTGAAAAGACAACACCAACACTGCGATAATGATGTCAGAGGGTTTCTTGGTCCCGATACAAACCGACTCATGAAGCAAGTACATTTAATCTGGCTTGAAGACTTAGTTAATTAATAACCTACTCAGTATATCACACACTGGTGAGAATAATATGCCTTTATGTATAGATATATATATATAATATATAATATATAATATATGGTATATATGATGATTTATGATATGATCACATGATACATGAATACATGATATAATATATATATGATATGATATATACCATGAATCAATTGGTAATGAGTGATATAGTAAAACACGCGTTGTTTGAAAGATTAGAAGAGCTGGGTGAGTGCCACGTTGCAGAATCCACAACTGAAGAAACCTTGTTTTCAAGGATTGTTATAGGATAAGCTGAAATGCTCATAACTAAGGTTTATATATGTTGGGTTTTTGGTTCATTTGGGCCCGATTCACTTGGTTTAACCTGTTAGCCTAATTTTGGGCCAAAACCTTTAAGATTAGAGTTTTAAATCGTATTTTAAATATTTCTATCTTCCCAAATTATAAATTCTTATTTCTTAAAATTTTTCACTTCTAATTAATTTTCTCAATCACAGTACTGGACAGATCGTAGCCGGTACTACCGATCAAATTACTAGTGCGCATTTTTATTCAGAAAACTATGTTTTTCGACTCAGAAAAATTTACTGAGTCCAAATATCATAATTAAATTATAAAATTTTGATTGCTAAATTTTCTAACCATAATCGGTCCTATTTAATTATTATTTAATTAATTACGATTTGACTGAATTTTACACATTTCATAATCAAATAAGTATTTAATCAAATAATTTAATATTTATATAATAATATGATAAAATAAATTAAAATTTGAGGTTAACCATAGCAAGCGCTCAAATTTAAATTTTTATAAATTAATTTATTTTTGTTGAAGTGAATTACGCAATAAAAAATTCATAAAAAATCCATATATTAAAGTAGAAAATAGTTTATTTATAAATACAAAATTAAAAAAATTATTCTTAAAAGTTGAATATGAAGATAAAAAATAAATTATAACTTGCAAAAATTATCTCTAAAATTTATTACAATAAATAATAAATCTGTAAAAGTCATGTATCTATATAAATTAAATTATATTAAATTATAAAATATCTAGATATTTAATCAACCTAATTAATTATTTTGTAATTGATTTGATTTAATAATTTAAAAAAAATTGAATAACTCTTTTTAGAAATATGCCAATCTAAATAATATAGATTGGAGATAAGAAATATAGAACTAAATTATATAATATAACATAATATTTCTTAAAATTTATTTTATAGCACATTTAATGCCAAGATATTTATCATCATCTGTGGTATAATCTAATTTCACAATTATTTAAACATTGCTTTTATGAAAAAATCACATTATTTATTTTGAAAAAAAAAATATTTACTCACTATTATAATTTAGATAGAATATAAAATAGATATTAAACCAATTTCTTTTAATAATTACTCAGTCACAAATATCCATCAAGGACATTAGATTAAAGAGCATATAAAGTAAATATAATACCTACAATTTTTACACTACCACGATAAAATAATTATCATAAGTCTTTTTAGCATAAATTAAGCAGAACAACATATAATAATAAAGAAACAATCAAATTCAAAAAAGTTATAGAACACCTATCATACACTACGACTGTTAGTATTGAGGAAGTTTTAATCATTTATGAGCTATCTTTTTGTTTACTCTACACTTCATCTACGAATATGTTAAGGACTAAATTTATGCTTCAACCTTTCAAAATTCTATATATTCTTACCAAACACAATATTAATATGCCTTTTTTTTATAGAAACCATTGAGTGAAAGAACTATTAGTAAAAAAATGAGGTTCTCTTATAATATGTATGACTTTTTATGATAATAAAATAAAAATGAAAAGTATGAAATAATATTGTGTATATTTAAATTAATTTTAATATTTTTTAATAACCAGATTTATCATAACATAACTGATAAATAATAACAATTAATATGGATTGGATATGTTTTGAGTATGCTATACATTTTATGATTTTGTACGAAACAATATTCGTTTTAATTTATATATTTATTATTGGATATTAAAAATGAAAAGTATTTATATTGTTAGCATTTTTCAAACCTTCCTCAACTCTGATCATGATTAGGCCTAAAAGATCACATACCTCGTTAAAAATAAATATAATCTAATCAATTTTCATCTGATAGTGCTATACATTCGCATAATCATAAGAGAATTAACTTTAACGAGATAACGATATGGTATTTAGTTACCACATGAGTATTTTTATATATAAAAATCAATCAAATATGTATGACTTTTAATGAAAATAATATATTCACTATGGATATTATTTGTTAGGTAAAAGATAACACATTGGCAAAGAAAATTAATTACAATGGGTATATTTATTTTAAAAAATATTTTTTATGTAACCCTGAATTACTACAGGTTTAACCTTAATCGAGAGTGGTAGAATGCCAAAATTGAGATATTTTCAGATTATAATATTTTTCAAACAAATAATTAATGAAACACTCATCCATATCTTCTCATTTTGAGTATATTTATACATAAAAAATGAGTTGAAATAGCAAAAACGAAAAAAATGATAATTTTTATAATTTTGTGTGGCTATCTATATAAAGAAGACTAAAAACCCATGATTATCTACCAAAATTAATTTTATTTATTGCATTCAATTTGAATAAGTAAAAAATAATCTTATTTTAGTTTAATCCTTAATTTACATTATTTAAATTTAGCTTAATATATATTATTTGATTTGATTTAATTATTAGTGAAAAATATCTCGAGAACCTATTTTTTTCATAGATTTATTATTTTAATGATTAATTAATTAATACAGATAATTATTATAATTAATTTGGTTTAACAAATTAAAAAATACTAAGAAAATATTAAAAGAAATAAATTAAAAAATACTACCAAATCAAATTGATATAAATTATAATAAATTATGTGATATTTAAATATCTAATCAAATCAATTAGTTGATATAGTTAATTTATCATAATAAGTTGTATTTAATGAGTTAAAAAAAAATCACTAAACACTCTCATAAGCATGTCATGTTAACTCCATCATTAAGTGCAAAAACATGCTTTTTATATAATAGAAAAGATAATAAATAGAATATATGAGAATATTATATGTGACATATTTTAATTATGAAATTGGTATTATATAATAAATTTTTCTGAATCATTGTTGCTTATTTGATGCTAATTTTTACGTAATTACTTAATATATAATTTTTGCCTATAAAACTATCAACTGGCTAATATAATGATTTAATTAATAAGAATAATGACATTAATATTTTTTCATAAGACTTGTTATTATTTATAATTAGGAAATAGTCAAAAATAAATTTATTTCCTTAATGAATGTTAATTTTATTATTAAATTCTATATTACCTTTAAAATTTTAACATAATTGTGTCAAATTTCTACATTTTGAAAGGAATTTACTCGAAAAAGTTAATATGTAAATTACATTATTATTACAAAATTACTTTTTTAACATAATTAGTGGTGCTTATTTGAACCATTAAATTTAGTTTCTAATTATATTAACTTCAACCTATTTTATTATCTTGTGCCCTTAAAGAATTTGCACGACTGACATAAAAATATAACAATTGAAAATTGTTACGGCCTGGCCCAGACGTTTGCGGGCCGACCCGACCCGATCCATTGATCACCCGACCCGAACGGTCGGGTACGAGCAGCTCAACCAACGACACAGACACGCATCCTTGACAGCTCCCCGCTACAGCTGTATGAGGAAGCTTCGAGGAAGGTGGGTCTGCCCTTGCGGGACCCACTTCTGACATGGTATATATGGGGAGGGTCCTACCCCTCCCCCAAGGCACAACACATATTACCTTATCCTTTTTTCGCCTGCACACTCAACTGACTAGAGCGTCGGAGTGTCTTTGCAGGTGACACCCCCTCCACATCAGGAGCTCGGGACGTCGGCTACTCCAGCTTCACCCTCGCGACCCGGTTCTAGGCCACACTTCACCTATCAACCCGAGGATCCCTCCGAACCGTCCGGTACCCGACTTATCGAACATTGGCGCCGTCTGTGGGGACCGCCTAAATGGACATCGTACAGGGTCCAGGGGACCATGGCCACGGAGCGGGCCTTGAGGGGGTAGCCTCCGTCGCTTCTCCCCGGGAGCGGCTGAGGTCCCCCCCGCGACGTACCAAGCCACATTCAAGAGCCCAAGAAAGACGCCCCTTTGGAGGAACTGGCAATGATAGCGCCAGGATAATGCAGGAACTGCGCCATAGGGTACAGAACTTAGAGCGCCAGCTGGCAGATTAGGAGCACCATCAACAAACTTCCGATCCCAACTACTCTCCGTCTCTCAAGAGCCGGGAAAGAACCTCTCACAGAAGCCGTTCCCAGCGCACTCCCACCTCAAGATCGGAATCAGAAAGTAGCCGGGAAGATCAGGAACACCCGAGAAAACGACATGACCCCTTTATCTACGTCCGATCTAGGGGGACTCGCGCCGTGAGACGAGATCAGGAAGATGACGGAGAAAGAACGAGGAGAGCGCGATGACCTGTGATCATAGGAGCAACCCCTTTCTACCATTCCATTCTCGAGGTCCGGCTACCAAAGCACTTTGATAAGCCGATGGACATGAGGTATGATGGAACTCAAGACCCACAGGAACATCTGACGGCCTTCGAGGTCAGAATGAATTTGGAGGGGGTAGGCGACGAAGTCAGATGTCGCACTTTCCCGGTCACCCTGGCTGGACCCACAATACGGAGGTTTAATAGCCTCCCGTAAGGTTCTATCTCTAGGTTCTTAGACATCAGCTGTACCTTCTTGGCGCAATTCACTACCCGAATCGCGAAGGTAAAACACCCGATAAACTTACTCGGGGTGACACAAAGGCACGGTGAGCCGACCAGAAAATACTTGGACCGATTTAACGATGAGTGTTTGGAAATAGACGGCCTAACCGATTCGGTGGCCGGTCTGTGTCTGACGAACGGACTTCTGAATGAGGATTTTAGGAAGCACCTCACCACGAAGCCGACGTGGACGATGTAGGAGATCCAGAGCATTGCCAAGGAATATATCAACGATGAAGAAGTCAGCCAGGTCATGGCTGCCAACAAGCGGCAGCCCTTCTACAATCAAACCTGCCAGCACGATAGAGGAGAAAGACAGAAAGAACACACTAGAGATGGCGGTCCGAGCAAGACACCCATGCCGTTTTCTCGAGTCGAGAAGTTCACCAATTACACCCCCTTACCGTTCCCATCATAGAAGTTTATCAGCAGATAGCCAAAAATGGAATTTTTTCGAAGCCCCGACCTCTGAAGGACCAGACCGGGGGAAACAAGAGCCTCTATTGTGATTATCACAGAGGCTATGGACACAAGACACAGGATTGCGTTGACCTGAAGGACGCGATAGAACAAGCGATCCAGAACGGAAAACTGGCCGAATTCTCCCATCTCATCAGGGAGCCAAGGAGGCGAGATCGCGACCGCGATGGAGAGGACAAGACCCGCGCGGTGAAGTGACGTCATGAGCTGGAAGACAACGAGCACGGCCTTACCATAGTGAACGTGGTAACGACAAGAGACGCACCTCCAAGGTCGAGGTCGGCACACAAGAAAGACGCCAAGGTCCTGGCGGTTTCCTCATCCTCTGTGCGAAGCTCCAAGAGGCTCCCACCCATCTCATTCAGTCTAGAGGACCAATGGTTCGATGATGCTGCGGAAAATCCTCCCATGGTCATCACGGCTAGAGTGGGAACCGGCCTCATCAAGCGGATCCTCGTGGACACCAGGGCTGACTCTAATATCATGTTCCGCAACGTGTTCGATGCCTTAGGCCTACGTGATGCCGATTTAAAGACACACCAGCACAGTGTTGTAGGTTTGGGCAACCACTTCATCAAGCCAGATGGGATAATCTCCCTACCAATATCTGTAGGGTCAAGATAGGGGCGAAGGTCGGTAATAGCCGAGTTCGTGGTTCTGCGAGACTCCACGGCCTACAACGTCATCCTAGCGAGGAAGACTATCAACGACCTCGGAGCAGTGATCAGCACTAAAATGTTGATAATGAAGTTCATCGCTGATGACGAATCCGTGGGATCCATTAAAGGAGACTTGGAAACGGCAGTCGCTTGCGACAATGGCAGCCTCTCCTTAAGGAAGAAATCTAAAGAGGCATCGGGGGTGTTCCTCACCAACTTGGATGCTAGAGTCAGCGACAAGCCGAGACCCAAGCTGAAAGGGAACTTAGAGAGGTTCAGAGTTGGTGAGCGGATAATTTATACGCTTTTTGGCATTGTTTTTAGGTAGTTTTTAGTAAGTTCAAGCTACTTTTAGGGATGTTTTCATTAGTTTTTATGTTAAATTCACATTTCTGGACTTTACTATGAGTTTGTGTATTTTTTTGTGATTTTAGGTAATTTCTGGCTGAAATTGAGGGACTTGAGCAAAACTCTGAAAAAGGCTGACAAAAAGGACTGCTGATGCTGTTGGAATCTGACCTCCCTGCACTCAAAATGGATTTTCTAGAGCTACAGAACTCCAAATGGCGCGCTCTCAACGGCGTTGGAAAGTAGACATCCGGAGCTTTCCATCAATATATAATAGTTCATACTTTATTCGGAAATTGATGACGTAACTTGGCGTTGAACGCCAAGTTCATGCTGCTGTCTGGAGTTAAACGCCAGAAAAACGTCATGATCCGGAGTTGAACGCCCAAAACACGTCATAACTCAGAGTTCAACTCCAAGAAAAGCCTCAGCTCATGGATTGATCAAGCTCAGCCCAAACATACACCAAGTGGGCCCCGGAAGTGGATTTATGCATCAATTACTTACTCATGTAAACCCTAGGAGCTAGTTTATTATAAATAGAACTTTTTACTATCGTAATCGTATCCTGGATCCGGGGATTGTATTTTGAATCCTGTGATCACATTTAGGGGGCTGGCCATTCGGCCATGCCTGAACCTTTCACTTATGTATTTTCAACGGTGGAGTTTCTGCACACCATAGATTAAGGGTGTGGAGCTCTGCTGTACCTCAAGTTTTAATACAATTACTATTACTTCTTATTCAATTCTCTCTTATTCTTATTCCAAGATATTCATTCGCACCCAAGAACATGATGAATGTGATGATTATGTGACGCTCATCATCATTCTCACCTATGAACGCGCGTGATTGACAACCACCTTCGTTCTACATGCAACCGAGCTTGAATGTGTATCTCTTAGATTCCCCAACAGAATCTTCGTGGTATAAGCTAGATGGATGGCGGCATTCATGAGGATCCGGAAAGTCTAACCTTGTCTATGGTATTCCGAGTAGGATCCTGGGAATCCGGAAAGTCTAACCTTGTCTGTGGTATTCCGAGTAGGATTCCGGTAATGAATGACTGTGACGTGCTTCAGACTCGCAAGTGCTGGGCGTTAGTGACAGACGCAAAAGAATCAAGGGATTCTATTCCAGCAGGAGCGGGAACCAACCAGTGATTAGCCGTGCTGTGACAGAGCGCGTGAGCGTAGTTTTCACTGCGAGGATGGGATGTAGCCTTCGGCCAGTGTGATGCCTCCAGACGATTAGCCATGCGAGTGACAGCGCAGAGGACCATTTTCCAGAGAGGATACAAAGTAGCCATCGTCGAACGGTGAACCCCTATACACAGTTTGCTATGGAAAGGAGTAAGAAGGATTGAGTTGAAGCAATAGGAAAGTAGGCGTTCTTGAGCCATACAGTATCTCCATTCGCTTATCTGAAATTCCCACCAATGAATCTGCATAAGTATTCTATCCCTTTTATTATTTCTTTTTATTATTAATTTTCGAAACCATAAACCAATTTAATCTGCCTAACTGAGATTTACAAGGTGACCATAGCTTGCTTCATGCCAACAATCTCTGTGGGATCGACCCTTACTCACGTAAGGTTTATTACTTGGACGACCCAGTACACTTGCTGGTTAGTTGAATGGAGTTGTGAATTCAACCGGTGCCATAATAATGATTTCATACAAGTACAAAAGAATATGGATCACAATTTCGTCCACCAAGTTTTTGGCGCCGTTGCCGGGGATTGTTCGAGTATGGACAACTGACGGTTCATCTTGTTGCTCAGATTAGGTAATTTTCTTTCCAAAAATATTTTTCAAAATTTTTCTTTTATTTTTTGTTTTTCCAAACTCTATTTTCGAAAAAAATTAATAAAAATCCAAAAAAATTAGAAAATCATAAAAATAAAAAATATTTGGTGTTTCTTGTTTGAGTATTGAGTCAATTTTTAAGTTTGGTGTCAATTGCATGCTTTTAAAAATTTTTCTTGCATTTTTCGAAAATCCCATGCATTCATAGTGTTCTTCATGATCTTCAAGTTGTTCTTGATAAGTCTTCTTGTTTGATCTTGATGTTTTCTTGTTTTGTGTCTTTTCTTGTTTTTCATGTGCATCTTTGCATTCATATTTTCCAAGCGTTAAAGATTTTTAAGTTTGGTGTCTTGCATGTTTTCTTTGCATCAAAAATTTTTCAAAATTATGTTCTTGATGTTCATCATGATCTTCAAAGTGTTCTTGGTGTTCATCTTGACATTCATAGCATTCTTGCATGCATTCATTGTTTTGATCTAAAAATTTCATGCATTGAGTATTTTTGTTGTTTTTCTCTCTCATAATTAAAAATTCAAAAATTAAAAAAATATCTTTTCCTTATTTTCCTCCAAATTTTCGAAATTTTGGGTTGACTTGGTCAAAAATTTTTAAAATTAGTTGTTTCTTACAAGCCAAGTCAAAATTTCAATTTTAAAAATCTTATCTTTTCAAAAATCATATCTTTTCCATTTTTTTTCTTATTTTCGAAATTTTTAAAAAAATTATTTTTTTTTCAAAAATCTTTTTCTTATCTTTTATATCTAATTTTCGAAAATTAGCTAACAATTAATGTGATTGGTTCAAAAATTTGAAGTTTGTTACTTTCTTGTTAAGAAAGGTTCAATCTTTAAGTTCTAGAATCTTATCTTGTAGTTTCTTGTTAGTTAAGTCATTTTAAAAAATTAAATCTTTTTCAAAATATCTTTTTCTTAAAAATCTTATCTTTTTATCTTATCTTTTTCAAAATTTTATCTTGTTCAAAAATTTGATTTCAAAAAAAAAAATATTTTATCTAACTTCTTTTCTTCTTATCTTTTTAAAATTTGATTTCAAATCTTTTTCAATCAACTAACTAACTTTTTGTTTGTTTCTTATCTCTTTCAAAACCACCTAACTACTTTTCCCTCTCTAATTTTCGAAAATATCTCATCCCTTTTTCAAAAAATTCTTTTTAAATGTTTTAAATTTTAATTTTAATCTTATTTTATATTTAATTTTCGAAAATTACTAACCCTTTTTCAAATTATTTTCGAAATTCTCCCTCTCCTTTCTTCTTCTATTTAATTATTTGTTTACTAACACTTCTCTTCACCTCTCTTCATCTAAAAATCCGAATTCTTCTTCATTCTTCTACTCCCTTCTTTTTCTACTAACATAAAGGAATCTCTATACTGTGACATAGAGGATTCCTCTTTCTTTTCTTGTTTTCTTCTCTTTCATATGAGCAGGAACAGGGATAAAGGCACTCTTGTTGAAATTGATCCAGAACCTGAAAGGACTTTGAAGAGAAAATTAAGAGAAGCTAAATTACAACAATCCAGAAACAACCTTTCAAAAATTTTCGAACAAGAGAAGGAGATGGCAGCCGAAAATAATAATAATGCAAGGAGAATGCTTGGTGACTTCACAAAGCCAACGTCCAAATTTGATGGAAGAAGCATCTCCATTCCTGCCATTGGAGCCAATAACTTTGAGCTGAAACCTCAGCTAGTTGCCTTGATGCAACAAAACTACAAGTTTTATGGACTTCCATCTGAAGATCCTTATCAGTTTTTAACTGATTTCTTGCAGATCTGTGAGACTGTAAAGACGAATGGAGTAGATCCTGAAGTCTACAGACTCATGCTTTTCCCTTTTGCTGTAAGAGACAGAGCTAGAATATGGTTGGATTCACAACCTAAGGATAGTCTGGACTCCTGGGATAAGCTGGTCACTGCCTTCCTGGATAAATTCTTTCCTCCTCAAAAGCTGAGCAAGCTGAGAGTGGATGTTAAAACCTTCAAACAAAAAAATGGTGAATCCCTCTATGAAGCTTGGGAAAGATACAAGCAGCTGACCAAAAGATGTCCATCTGACATGTTTTCAGAATGGACCATATTAGATATATTCTATTATGGTCTCTCTGAATTTTCGAAAATGTCATTGGACCATTCTGCAGGTGGATCTATTCACCTAAAGAAAACGCCTGAAGAGGCTCAAGAACTCATTGACATGGTTGCAAATAACCAGTTCATGTACACTTCTGAGAGGAATTCCGTGAACAATGGGATACCTCAGAAGAAAGGAGTTCTTGAAATTGATACTCTGAATGCCATATTGGCTCAGAACAAAGTGTTGACTCAACAGGTCAACATGATCTCTCAAAATCTGAATGGATGGCAACATGCATCCAACAGTACTAGAGAGGCAGCTTCTGAAGAAGCTTATGATCCTGAGAACCCTGCCATGGCAGAGGTTAATTACATGGGTGAACCTTATGGAAACACCTATAACTCATCATGGAGAAATCATCCAAATTTCTCATGGAAGGATCAACAAAAGCCTCAACAAGGCTTTAACAATGGTGGACGCAACAGGCTGAACAATAGCAAGCCATATCCATCATCTTCTCAGCAACAGACAGAGAATTCTGAACAAAACACCTCTAATTTAGCCAATGTAGTCTCTGATCTGTCAAAGGCCACTTTCAGTTTCATGAGTGAAACAAGATCCTCCATTAGAAATCTGGAGGCACAAGTGGGCCAACTGAGTAAGAAAGTCATTGAAACTCCTCCCAATATTCTCCCAAGCAATACAGAAGAGAATCCAAAAGGAGAGTGCAAAGCCATTGACATAGTCAATATGACCGAATGCACAAGGGAGGAGGAGGACGAAAATCCTAGTGAGAAAGACCTCCTGGGACGTCCCTCAGGCAAGAAGGAGTTTCCTATTAAGGATCCAAAGGAATCTGAGGCTCATACAGAGACCATAGAAATTCCATTAAATCTTCTTCTGCCATTCATGAGCTCTGAAGACTATTCATCCTCTGAAGAGGATGAAGGTGTAACTGGAGAGCAAGTTGCTCAATATTTAGGAGCTATCATGAAGCTGAATGCCAAGTTATTTGGTAATGAGACTTGGGAAAGTGAACCTCCCTTGCTCCTTAATGAACTGGATACTTGGATTCAGAAAATTCTACCTCAAAAGAAACAAGATCCTGGCAAGTTCTTAATACCCTGTACCATAGGCACCATGATCTTTGAAAAAGCTCTGTGTGATCTAGGGTCAGGGATAAATCTTATGCCACTCTCTGTAATGGAGAAGCTAGGGATCATTGAGGTACAACCTGCCTTGTTCTCATTACAACTGACAGACAAGTCATTGAGACAAGCTTATGGAATAGTAGAGGACGTGTTAGTAAAGGTTGAAGGCCTTTACATTCCTGCTGATTTCATAATCTTAGACACTAGGAAGGAAGAGGATGATTGCATCATCCTTGGAAGACCTTTCCTAGCCACAGCAGGAGCTATGATAGATGTCAACAGAGGTGAATTAATCCTTCAATTAAATGGGGACTACCTTGTGTTTAAAGCACATGGCCATCCCTCTGTGACAAAAGAGAGTAAGCATGAAGAGCTTCTCTCAGTTCAGAGTCAAGAAGAGCCCACACAGTCAAACTCTAAGTTTGGTGTTGTGAGGCCATAACCAAACTCTAAGTTTGGTGTTAAAACCCCATATCCAAACTCTAAGTTTGGTGTTGGCAACTATACAACATTGACCTGATCACCTTGTGGCTCCATGAGAGCCACTGTCAAGCTATTGACATTAAAGAAGCACTTGTTGGGAGGCAACCCAATTTTATTTATCTAATTTTATTTTATTCTATTTTATTGTTATTTTGTGTTTTATTAGGTACATGATCATGAGGAGTCACGAAAAAAAATCAAAAAAATTAAAAACAGAAGAAAAAAATTCACACCCTGGAGGACACACAGGCTGGCGTTCAACGCCAGTAAGATGCATCTGGCTGGCGTTCAACGCCAGAACAAAGCATCATTCTAGCGCTGAACGCCAGGAACAAGCAACATTCTGGCGCTGAACGCCAGGAATGTGCCCAGAGAGGAAAAACTGGCGCTGAACGCCAGTAACAAGCATGAAACCGGCGTTCAACGCCAGAAACATGCTTTACATGGGCGTTGAACGCCCAGAATGTGCACCACACGGCGTTTAAACGCCAGAATGGTGTGCAAAGGCAATTTACATGCCTATTTGGTGCAGGGATGGAATTCCTTGACACCTCAGGATCCTGTGGACCCCACAGGATCACCTCAGGATCTGTGGACCCCACAGGATCACCTCAGGATCTGTGGACCCCACAGGATCCCCACCTACCATCTTTTCACCTTACCTTCTAATCCTAATTACACTCTCCTAATCCTATTTTACTCTTCCCCATGTCACACTCGCCAACAACTTCAATCTCTGAATCTCTCTTCCCAATAAACACTCTTTCCCAAAACCCTTCACCAATCACCTCAATTCCTCTTCCCAATTACCCCATTCACCACTCACATCCATCCACTCTTCCCCATAAACCCCACCTACCTTCAAAAATTCAAAACCATTTTCCCACCCATTCCCACCCTAAATGGCCGAATACATACCCCCCTCTCCCTATAAATACCCTTCCATTCTACTTCATTTTCACACAACACACACCCCTCTTCTCCCAAATAGCCGAAACCACCTCTCTCCCTCTCTACCATATTTTCTTCTTCTTCTTCTTCTCTTCTTTCTTCTCTTGCTCGAGGGCGAGCAATATTTTAAGTTTGGTGTGGTAAAAGCATAAGCTTTTTGTTTTTCCATTACCATCAATGGCACCTAAGGCCGGAGTATCCTCTAGAAAAGGGAAAGAGAAGACAAAAGCTTCCACCTCCGAGTCATGGGAGATGGAAAGATTCATCTCCAAGAGCCATCAAGACCACTTCTATGATGTTGTGGCAAAGAAGAAGGTGATCCCTGAGGTCCCTTTCAAGCTCAAGAAAAATGAGTATCCGGAGATCCGACATGAAGTCCGAAGAAGAGGTTGGGAAGTCCTAACCAACCCCATGCAACAAGTCGGAATCTTAATGGTTCAAGAGTTCTATGCCAATGCATGGATCACTAGGAACCATGATCAAGGTATGAACCCGAGTCCAAAGAATTATCTCACAATGGTTCGGGGAAAATACTTGGATTTTAGTCCGGAAAATGTGAGGTTGGCATTCCACTTGCCCATGATGCAAGGAGATGAACGCCCCTACACTAGAAGGGTCAACTTTGATCAAAGGTTGGACCAAGTCCTTATGGATATTTGTGTGGAAGGAGCTCAATGGAAGAGAGACTCCAAAGGCAAGCCAGTCCAACTAAGAAGACTGGACCTCAAGCCTATAGCTAGAGGATGGTTGGAGTTCATTCAACGCTCCATCATTCCTACTAGCAACCGATCTGAAGTTACTGTGGATCGGGCCATCATGATTCATGGCATCATGATTGGAGAGGAAGTAGAAGTTCATGAGGTCATCTCCAATGAAATCTACAAAATAGCCGACAAGCCTTCACCCATGGCACGGCTAGCTTTTCCTCACCTTATTTGCCATCTATGTTACTCAGCTGGAGTTATCATAGAAGGAGACATCCTCATTGAAGAGGATAAGTGACAAACCCCATTTTGACGGTTCATCTTGTATTGATTTTAGGGGATTTTATAACCTTTTACCCACATTTATTCAATGAAATAGCATGGTTTTATAACTTCTCCTTTAATTGTGCTTAAGAGTGAAAACATGCTTTTTAGGTCTTAAAATAGCTAAATCTAATTCTCCTTGATTCCATTAGATGCCTTGATATGTTTGTTAAGTGATTTAAGGTTTAGGAGGCAAAGATTGGATCAAGGAAATGAAGAAAGAAGCATGAAAAGTTGGAGAACTCATGAAGAAATGAAAGAACCGGAAAGCTGTCAAGCCGACCTCTTCGCACTTAAACGACCATAACTTGAGCTACAGAGGTCCAAATGATGCGGTTCTGGTTGGGTTAGAAAGCTAACATCTGGGGCTTCGAAACGATATAAGATTTGCCATAGTTGCTACACGTATGGTGGCGCGCACGCGCAAAGTACGCGCACGCGCCGTTGCTGCCACCTAGTTCACTTAAAGCAACATGTGGCCAGCGATTTTAGAAGCCTTGTGGGCTGATGAGCGGATAATTTGTACCCTTTTTGGCATTGTTTTTAGTATGTTTTTGGTAGTTTTAGTTGAGTTCTTAGTATATTTTTATTAGTTTTTAGTTAAAATTCACTTTTCTGGACTTTACTATGAGTTTGTGTGTTTTTCTGTGATTTAAGGTATTTTCTGGCTGAAATTGAGGGATCTGAGCAAAAATCTGATCCAGAGACTCAAAAGGACTGCAGATGCTGTTGGATTCTGACCTCCCTGCACTCGAAGTGGATTTTCTGGAGCTACAGAAGCCCAATTGGCGCGCTCTCAACGGCGTTGGAAAGTAGACATCCTGGGCTTTCCAGCAATATATGATAGTCCATACTTTGCCCAAGATTTGATGGCCCAAACTGGCGTTCAAAGTCACCTACAGAAATTCCAGCGTTAAACGCCGGAACTGGCACCTAAATGGGAGTTAAACGCCCAAACTGGCACCAAAGCTGGCGTTTAACTCCAAGAGGAGTCTCTACACGAAAATGCTTCATTTGCTCAGCCCAAGCACACACCAAGTGGGCCCAGAAGTGGATTTTTATGTCATTTACTCATCTATGTACACCTTAGGCTACTAGTTCTCTATATATAGGACCTTTTACTATTGTATTAGAGAGCTTTTGATCATGTTTTTATGATTGAACCCTCTTTGGGAGGCTGGCCATTCGGCCATGCCTAGACCTTGTTCTTATGTATTTTCAACGGTGGAGTTTCTACACACCATAGATTAAGGTGTGGAGCTCTGCTGTACCTCGAGTATTAATGCAATTACTATTGTTCTTCTATTCAATTCCGCTTGTTCTTTGTCCAAGATATCACTTGTTCTTCAACTTGATGAATGTGATGATCCGTGACACTCATCATCATTCTCACCTATGAACAAGGTGACTGACAACCACTCTTGTTCTACAAGCATCAAAGGCTATAGTGTTTATCTCTTGGATTCCTGATACACGATGCATGGTTGATCGCCTGACAACCGAGTGCTTGCCTGACAAACGAGCCAGCCATTCCGTGAGATCAGAGTCTTCGTGGTATAGGCGAGAACTGATGGCGGCATTCAAGAGAATCCGGAAGGTCTAACCTTGTCTGTGGTATTCTGAGTAGGATTCAATGATTGAATGACTGTGACATACTTCAAACTCCTAGCAGGCGGGGCGTTAGTGACAGACGCAAAAGAATCGATGGATTCTATTCCGGCCTGACCGAGAACCGACAGCTGATTAGCCATATGCTGTGACAGAGCATAGGAACATTTTCACTGAGAGGATGAGAGGTAGCCACTGACAACGGTGAAACCCTTGCATAAGCTTGCCATGGAAAGGAGTAAGAAGGATTGGATGAAGGCAGTAGGAAAGCAGAGAGACGGAAGGGAAGGCATCTTCATACGCTTATCTGAAGCTCTCACCAATGATATACATAAGTATCTCTATCTTTATCTTTATGCTTTATTCATCATCTATACCCATTTGAGTCTGCTTGACTGAGATTTACAAGGTGACCATAGCTTGCTTCATACCAACAATCTCTGTGGGATCGACCCTTACTCACGTAAGGTATTACTTGGACGACCCAGTGCACTTGCTGGTTAGTTGTGCGAAGTTGTGTTTATGCCATGGTATTGAGCACCAAGTTTTTAGATTCATTACCGGGGATTGTTTTGTGTAAAAGTAGTGATCACAATTTCGTGCACCAAGTTTTTGGCGCCGTTGCCGGGGATTGTTCTTGTGTATGGACAACTGACGGTTCATCTTGTTGCTTAGATTAGGTATTTTTCTTCAGAGTTCTTAAGAATAAATTCTAGTGTTTCATGATGATCTGTTGAAGTCTGGCTGGCTGAGAAGCCATGTCTAATCTTATTGGACCGAGGTTTCAACTTATCATCACAAGAGCTTGTTGATTTCTATCAATCTTGCTGTTGGAGCAATGATCTGCTAAGGCTTGGCTGGCCATTGGCCATGTCTAGTGTTTTGGACCGAAGCTTTCTTTGAAAGCTTGGCTGGCTGTGAAGCCATGTCTAATTCCTGGACCGGAGTCTTAGACTAGCATTGCAATGATTCCTGGAATCCAAATTGAGAATTCTGAAACCTTTATTTTCTAGTTTCATATAATTTTCGAAAAAAAAAGCACAAAAAAAATTATAAAAATCATAAAAACCAAAAATATTCTATGTTTCTTGTTTGAGTTTAGTGTCTAATCTTAAGTTTGGTGTCTTGCATGCCTTGTTTATTTGATCTTGGTTCTATTTTCAAGTCAATAGTACAGGGAACTGAAGATTCAGAACATGCAGCAGAGGAATTACACAGAAAAAGCTGGGCGTTCAAAACGCCCAGTGAAGAAGGACAGACTGGCGTTTAAACGCCAGCCAGGGTACCTGGTTGGGCGTTTAACGCCCAAAAAGGTAGCATTTTGGGCGTTAAACGCCAGAATGGATACCATTCTGGGCGTTTAACGCTAGGATGGCACAAGGGGGAGGATTTTGTTTTCAAAATCAATTTTTTTTTCAAGTTTTCAAAGTTTTTCAAAATCAAATCTTTTTCAAATCATATCTTTTCAATCAAATGTTTTCAAAATCAATTTCTTTCCTTTTTCAAAGATACTTACTAACAATTAATGATTTGATTGAACATTTCAAGTATGTTGCCTTTTCTGTTGAGAAAGGTTTAATGTTTGAATCATATCTTTTCTTGTTAGGCAAGTCATTAATTTTTAAAATCAAATCTTTTTAAAATGGTTTTCAAATCATATCTTTTCAATCATATCTTTTTAAAAGCATAATTTTTCAATCATATCTTTTTAATCACATCTTTTTCAAAACAGTTTTTAACTCATATCTTCTTAATTTCTAATTTCAAAATTCTTTTTCAAAAATTACTTGATTCCTTTTCCACTCTTGATTTTCGAAAATCAATTAGAGTTTTTCAAAAATGTTTTCAAAATATTTCACTTGATTTTCGAAAATTTCTTCCTCTCTTCCCACATCCTTCTATTTATGGAGTATCACTCCTTCTCAATGCACAATTCGAACTCTATCTAATTAAGTTCGAATTCTCCTACCTCTTCTTTTTATTTTTCTGTTCCTCTGACACCTCAAGGAATCTCTATACTGTGACATAGAGGATTCCACATTTTCTTGTTCTCTTCTCTTTCATATGAGCAGGAACAAAGACAAAGGCATTCTTGTTGAAGCTGACCCTGAACCTGAACGGACCTTGAAGCGAAAACTAAGAGAAGCTAAGGCACAACTCTCTGTAAAGGACCTAACAGAAATCTTCAAAGAAGAAGAAGACATGGCAGCCGAAAACAACAACAATGCAAGGAAGGTGCTGGGTGACTTTACTGCACCTACTCCCGACTTCTATGGGAGAAGCATCTCTATCCCTGCCATTGGAGCAAACAACTTTGAGCTTAAGCCTCAATTAGTTTCTCTAATGCAACAGAATTGCAAGTTCCATGGACTTCTATTGGAAGATCCTCATCAGTTCTTAGCTGAATTCTTGCAAATCTGTGACACTGTCAAGACTAATGGGGTAGACCCTGAGGTCTATAGACTTATGCTATTCCCTTTTGCTGTAAGAGATAGAGCTAGGACATGGTTGGACTCACAACCTAAAGAAAGCCTGGACTCTTGGGAAAAGCTAGTCAATGCCTTCTTGGCAAAGTTCTTTCCACCTCAAAAATTGAGTAAGCTTAGAGTGGAAGTCCAAACCTTCAGACAGAAGGATGGAGAATCCCTCTATGAAGCTTGGGAAAGATACAAACAACTGATCAGAAAATGTCCTTCTGACATGCTTTCTGAATGGAGCATCATAGGTATTTTCTATGATGGTCTCTTTGAACTATCCAAGATGTCTTTGGATAGCTCTGCTGGAGGATCTCTTCATCTGAAGAAGACGCCTACAGAAGCTCAAGAACTAATTGAAATGGTTGCAAATAACCAATTCATGTACACTTCTGAAAGGAATCCTGTGAACAATGGGACAAGTCAGAAGAAAGGAGTTCTTGAGATTGAGGCTCTGAATGCCATATTGGCTCAGAATAAAATATTGACTCAACAAGTCAATTTGATTTCTCAAAATCTGTCTGGAATGCAAAATGCACCAAGCAGTACTAAGGATGCTTCATCTGAAGAAGAAGCTTATGATCCTGAGAACCCTTCAATGGAAGAGGTGAATTACCTAGGAGAACCCTATGGAAACACCTATAATTCTTCATGGAGAAATCACCCAAATTTCTCATGGAAGAATCAAGAGAGACCTCAACAAGGTTTCAACAACAATAATGGTGGAAGAAACAGGTTTAGCAATGGCAAGCCGTTTCCATCATCTTCTCAGCAACAGACAGAGAATTCTAAGCAGAACCCCTCTGACTTAGCAACCATGGTCTCTGATCTAATCAAAACCACTCAAAGTTTCATGACTAAAACAAGGTCCTCCATTAGGAATTTGGAGGCACAAGTGGGACAGCTGAGCAAGAAAGTTACTGAACTCCCTCCTAGTACTCTCCCAAGTAATACAGAAGAAAATCCAAAAGGAGAGTGCAAAGCCATAACCATGGCCGAATTTGGAGAGGAAAGAGAGGAAGTGGACGCCACGGAGGAAGGCCTCAATGGGCGTGCACTAGCCTCCACAGAGTTCCCCAATGAGGAGCCATGGGAATCTGAGGCTCAAAATGAGACCATAGAGATTCCATTGGACTTACTTCTGCCTTTCATGAGCTCTGATGAGTATTCTTCCTCTGAAGAGGATGAGTATGTCACTGAAGAGCAAGTTGCTAAATACCTTGGAGCAATCATGAAGCTAAATGACAAGTTATTTGGAAATGAGACTTGGGAGGATGAACCCCCTTTGCTCACCAAAGAACTGGATGACTTGTCTAAGCAGAAATTGCCTCAAAAGAGACAAGATCCTGGGAAGTTTTCAATACCTTGTACCATAGGCACCATGACCTTCAAGAAGGCTCTGTGTGACTTAGGGTCAAGTGTAAACCTCATGCCTCTCTCTGTAATGGAGAAGCTAGGGATCTTTGAGGTACAAGCTGCAAGAATCTCACTAGAGATGGCAGACAACTCAAGAAAACAAGCTCATGGACTTGTAGAGGATGTTTTGGTGAAGATTGAGGACCATTACATCCCTACTGATTTCATAGTCCTAGAGACTGGGAAGAGCATGGATGAATCTATCATCCTTGGCAGACCCTTCCTAGCCACAGCAAAGGCTGTGATTGATGTTGATGGAGGTGAACTGATCATTCAAGTGAATGAAGAATCCTTTGTGTTTAAGGCTCAAGGATATCCCTCTGTCACCATGGAGAGGAAGCATGAAGAGCTTCTCTCAAATCAGAGTCAAGCAGAGCCCCCACAGTCAAACTCTAAGTTTGGTGTTGGGAGGCCACAACCAAACTCTAAGTTTGGTGTTGAACCCCCACATTCAAACTCTAAGTTTGGTGTTGGGAGGTTCCAACATTACTCTGAGTATCTGTGAGGCTCCATGAGAGCCCTCTGTCAAGCTACTGACATTAAAGAAGCGCTTGTTGGGAGGCAACCCAATGATTATATTTTATATATTTTCTTTTGTTATTTTATGTTTTTTGTAGGTTGATGATCATAAGAAGTCACAAAATTAATTGAAAAAGCAAAAACAGAATGAAAAACAGGAAGAAAAACAGCACACCCTGGAGGAAGAACCCACTGGCATTTAAACGCCAGTGAGGCTAGCAGTTGGGCGTTTAACGCCCAGTCTGGCACCATTCTGGGCGTTTAACGCCAGAAAGGGGCACCAGACTGGCGTTAAACGCCAGAAAAGGGCAAGAACCTGGCGTTAAACGCCAGGAATGGGCACCAGCCCGGCGTTTAACGCCAGAAATGGCTCAAAACGTGATTTTGAATGCCATTTGGTGCAGGGATGACTTTTCTTTGACACCTCAGGATCTGTGGACCCCACAGGATCCCCACCAACCCACCACTCTCTCTCTTCTTCTTCACCCATTCACCAATCACCTCAATACCTCTTCCCCAAAAACCCTCACCTATCAAATCCCATCTTTCTCTTCACCACTCACATCCATCATTCATAAAACCCCACCAACCTCACCCTTCAAATTCAAACCACTTTCCCTCCCAAACCCACCCATAATGGCCGAACCCCATCTCCCCCTCTCCTATATAAACCCTTCTTCACCCCTTCATTTTCACACAACCTAAACACCACTTCTCCCCCTTCTTTGGCCGAATACAACACCATCACCCTTCTTCCTCATTTCTTCTTCTTCTACTCTCTTCTTTCTTCTTTTGCTCGAGGACGAGCAAACCTTTTAAGTTTGGTGTGGTAAAAGCATTGCTTTTTGTTTTTCCATAACCATTTATGGCATCCAAGGCCGGAGAAACCTCTAGAAAGAGGAAAGGGAAGGCAAAAGCTTCCACCTCCGAGTCATGGGAGATGGATAGATTCATCTCAAGGGTGCATCAAGACCACTTATATGAAGTTGTGGCCTTGAAGAAGGTGATCCCCGAGGTCCCCTTTTCACTCAAAAAGGGTGAATATCCGGAGATCCGCCATGAGATCCGAAAAAGAGGTTGGGAAGTGCTTACCAACCCCATTCAACAAGTCGGAATCTTGATGGTTCAAGAGTTCTATGCCAATGCATGGATCACCAAGAACCATGATCAAAGTGTTAACCCGGATCCAAAGAATTATCTTACAATGGTTCGGGGGAAGTACTTGGATTTTAGTCCGGAAAATGTAAGGTTAGCATTCAACTTGCCCATGATGCAAGGAGATGTACATCCTTACACTAGAAGGGTCAACTTTGATCAAAGGTTGGACCAAGTCCTCACAGTCATATGTGAAGAGGGCGCACAATGGAAGAGAGATTCAAGAGGGAAGCCGGTTCAATTGAGAAGGCATGACCTCAAGCCCATGGCTAGAGGATGGTTGGAGTTTATTCAACGCTCAATCATACCCACTAGCAACCGGTCCAAAGTTACTCTAGACCGGGCCATCATGATTCATAGCATCATGATTGGAGAAGAAGTGGAAGTTCATGAGGTTATAGCCCAAGAACTCTATAAAGTGGCGGACAAGTCTTCCACCTTGGCAAGGCTAGCCTTTCCTCATCTCATTTGTCACCTCTGTTATTCAGTTGGAGTTGACATAGAAGGAGATATCCCCATTGATGAGGACAAGCCCATTACTAAGAAAAGGATGGAGCAAACAAGAGACCCCTCTCATCATGAGATCCCTGAGATACCTCAAGGGATGCACTTTCCTCCACAAAACTATTGGGAGCAAATTAACACCTCCCTAGGAGAATTGAGTTCCAATATGGGACAACTAAGGGTGGAGCATCAAGAACATTCCATCCTCCTCCATGAAATTAGAGAAGATCAAAGAATCATGAGAGAGGAGCAACAAAGACAAGGAAGAGACATTGAGGAGCTCAAGCACTCCATAAGACCTTCAAGAGGAAGAACAAGCCGCCATCACTAAGGTGGACCCGTTCTTTAATCTCCTTGTTCTTTATTTTTCTGTTTTTCGAAAATTATGCTTTATGTTTATCTATGTTTGTGTCTTATGATCATTAGTATCTTAGTGTCTATGCCTTAAAGTTATGAATGTCCTATGAATCCATCACCTTTCTTGAATAAACAATGTTCTTAATTGAAAAAGAAAAGAATTGCATGAATTTTGAATTTTATAACAGTTTAATTATTTTGATGTGGTGGCAACACTTTTGTTCTATGAATGTATGCTTGAACAGTGCATATGTCTTTTGAATTTGTGGTTCATGAATGTTGGCTCTTGAAAGAATGATGAAAAAGGAGACATGTTACTGAGGATCTGAAAAATCATAAAAATGATTCTTGAAGCAAGAAAAAGCAGTGAATACAAAAAAAAAAAGAGAAAAACAAAAAAAAGAAAAAGAGGCGAAAAAAAAACGAAAAAAAAAAGAGAAAGAAAAAGAAAGAAATAAAGTTGTGATCCAAGGCAATAAGAGTGTGCTTAAGAACCCTGGACACCTCTAATTGGGGACTTTAGCAAAGCTGAGTCACAATCTGAAAAGGTTCACCCAATTATGTGTCTGTGGCATGTATGTATCCGGTGGTAATACTGGAAGACAGAGTGCTTTGGGCCACAGCCAAGACTCAATAAGTAGCTGTGTTCAAGAATCATTATACTTAACTAGGAGAATCAATAACACTATCTGGATTCTGAGTTCCTAAAGAAGCCAATCATTCTGAATTCCAAAGGATAAAGTGAGATGCCAAAACTATTCAGAGGCAAAAAGCTAAAAGCCCCGCTCATCTAATTAATACTGATCTTCATAGATGTTTTTGGAGTTCATTGCATATTCTCTTCTTTTTATCTTATTTGATCTTCAGTTGCTTGGGGACAAGCAACAATTTAAGTTTGGTGTTGTGATGAGCGGATAATTTGTACCCTTTTTGGCATTGTTTTTAGTATGTTTTTAGTATCTTTTAGTTAGTTTTTAGTATATTTTTAGTAGTTTTTAGTTAAAATTTACTTTTTTGGACTTTACTATGAGTTTGTGTATTTTTCTGTGATTTCAGGTATTTTCTGACTGAAATTGAAGGTTCTGAGCAAAAATCTGATTCAGAGACTGAAAAGGACTGCAGATGCTGTTGGATTCTGACCTCCCTACACTCGAAGTGGATTTTCTGGAGCTACAGAAGCCCAATTGGCGCGCTCTCAACGGCGTTGGAAAGTAGACATCCTGGGCTTTCCAGCAATATATGATAGTCCATACTTTGCCCAAGATTTGATGGCCCAAACTGGCGTTCAAAGTCACCTATAGAAATCCCAGCAATATATGAGGGTGACTTTGAACGCCGGTTTGGGCCATCAAATCTTGGGCAAAGTATGGACTATCATATATTGCTGGAAAGCCCAGGATGTCTACTTTCCAACGCCGTTGAGAGCGCGCCAATTGGGCTTCTGTAGCTCCAGAAAATCCACTTCGAGTGTAGGGAGGTCAGAATCCAACAGCATCTGCAGTCCTTTTCAGTCTCTGAATCAGATTTTTGCTCAGAACCTTCAATTTCAGTCAGAAAATACCTGAAATCACAGAAAAATACACAAACTCATAGTAAAGTCCAAAAAAGTAAATTTTAACTAAAAACTACTAAAAATATACTAAAAACTAACTAAAAGATACTAAAAACATACTAAAAACAATGCCAAAAAGGGTACAAATTATCCGCTCATCACAACACCAAACTTAAATTGTTGCTTGTCCCCAAGCAACTGAAAATTAAAATAGAATAAAAATAAGAGAATATACTATAGACTCCAAAATATCAAAGAAACATAGTTCCAATTAGATGAGCGGGACTAGTAGCTTTTTGCCTCCGAACAGTTTTGGCATCTCACTCTATCCTTTGAAGTCCAGAATGATTGGCATCTATGAGAACTCAGAACTCAGATAGTGTTATTGATTCTCCTAGTTAAGTATAATGATTCTTGAACATAGCTAGTGTATGAGTCTTGGCTGTGGCCCAAAGCACTCTGTCTTCCAGTATACCACCGGATACATACATGCCACAGACACATAATTGGGTGAACCTTTTAGATTGTGACTCAGCTTTGCTAGAGTCCCCAATTAGAGGTGTCCAAGGTTCTTAAGCACACTCTTTTTGCCTTGGTTCACAACTTTATTTCTTTCTTTTTCTTTCTTTTTCTCTTTTTTTTCGATTTTTTTTTGCTTCAAGAATCAATTTGATGATTTTTCAGATCCTCAATAACAGTTCTCTTTCTCCTCATTCTTTCAAGAGCCAACAATTTTAACATTCTCAAAACAACAAATTCAAAAGACATATGCACTGTTCAAGCATTCATTCAGAAAACAAAAAGTATTGTCTCCACATCAAACTAATTCAACTAGTTTCAAGGATTAATTTCGAAATCCTGTACTTCTTGTTCTTTTGTGATTAAAGCATTTTTCATTTAAGAGAGGTGATGGATTCATAGGACATTCATAACTTTAAGGCATAAATTTTATTGATTATGAATTAAGAACAAGACTCAAATATAGATATAAAATGAAACTAAAAGAAAAAGTTAGAGAACAAAAATTTAAACAGGCTCCTAATGATAGAGGTTTTCACAGAGTTAGGACTCAACAACCTTGATTTTGAGAAGTGGATGCTCCCTCAGCTTGAGAGGAGAGCTTTTGGCGTTTCATCTCTTGGAGTTCACGCCCCTGCTTCTCTTGTTCCTTCAGCAATTTGCAGAGCATGCAGTTCTGATTCTGCTGTTCTTCCTTAAGTTGCTCCATAGTCTCTTGCAACTTGGTGATAGATGCTTCTAGGCTGGCCCAGTAGCCAATTTCAGGAAATTCAGGGAGGAACTCCTGCGCCCTCCTTTTGATAGAGTTGTCTTGCACTTGTCCTTCCATTGACTTCTTGGTGATTGGGTGTTCAATGGGTATGAATTCATCTACTCCCATTTTTACCCCAGCCTCTTTACAGAGCAAGGAGATCAAGCTTGGGTAAGCCAGTTTGGCTTTAGTGGAATTCTTATTGCAATTGTGTAGATCTCACAAGCAATCACATGATGAACCTCCACTTCTTTTCCAAGCATAATGCAATGAATCATCACTGCTCTCTTGATAGTTACCTCAGAACGGTTGCTAGTGGGCAGTATGGAACGCCCAATAAAGTCTAGCCAACCTCTTGCAATTGGTTTGAGGTCTCCCCTCTTGAGTTGGTTTGGGACACCCTTAGAATTGGTTATCCACTTAGTTCCAGGGAGGCATATGTCCTCTAGAACTTGATCCAACCCTTTGTCTGCTCTCACCATTCTCCTATTAAAGGAGTCAGGATCATCTTGCAGTTGAGGCAACTTGAAGATTTCTCTTATTTTGTCCAGATGGAAGTACATAACTTTCCCTCTGACCATGGTTCTGTAGGTATGCGGTTCCAGTCATTCTCTGCTTATCTGTTAGCCACAGATTTGAGTAGAATTCCTGAACCATGTTCCTTCCAACCTTTGTCTCAGGATTGGTCAGAACTTCCCATCCTCTGTTTCGAATTTGCTCTTGGATCCCCAGATATTCATCTTCTTTCAGATCAAATTTTACTTCTGGGATCACTGACCTCAGACCCATTATTTTGTGATAATGGTCTTCATGTTCTTTGGTTAAGAACTTCTCTTGATTCCAAAGATTCTTTGGATTATTCTCTTTCTTGCCTCTTAAATTGGTTTGTTTTCACTTAGGAGCCATGATATTGATGAATCTTGGCTTAGTGATCACGGAAAAGCACACCAAACTTAGAGGTTTGCTTGTCCCCAAGCAAAAGAAAGGAAAGAAGAGAGAGAGGAGCAAATTCGAATGGTGTGGGCAATGAGGGGCCGAACGTGTTCTTATAAGGGGGGAGGAAGGAGATTTTGAAAAAAAATAAGAAGAGATTTGAGAAGATATGGACAGAATTTGAAAAAAGGGTGAGTTTTTGAAGAAGATTTGGGATTAATTTGAGATAGATTTGAAGAATGGTTTTGATTTGTGAAGATTTGAGAGTGAATAATGAAAGGTTGAAGTGCATTTATGTAGAAGAGTATGGGTAATAAAAGGAAAGTTTGAAAAAAATTTGAGTTGAAAACGAAATTGTGGTCCCCCCACCTTTCTGGCGTTAAACGCCCAGAATGGCACCCATTCTGGCGTTTAACGCCCATTTGATGCCCCTTTTGGGCGTTTAACGCCCAGCCAGGTGCCCTGGCTGGCGTTAAACGCCAGAAAGCCTTTATCACTGGGCGTTTTTCTAAACGCCCAGGATGCTGTACACCTGGCGTTAAACGCCCAGAATGGTGCCCATTCTGGCGTTTAACGCCCAAAATTGCACCATTCCTGGCGTTAAACGCCCAGAATGGTATCCATTCTGGCGTTTAACGCCCAAAATGTCCCTTACTGGCGTTTTTTCGTTTTTTTCTTTTTTCTCTGCTTTTTGCTCTTTTTCTGCTTTTGAGCTGAATCCTTCTGTAACTCTGTGAATTCCTTCATTTCTGATACTTGCCTTTGTAAAAACAATTCATATAACCTCCTAATGACTGGGTTGCCTCCCAGCAAGCGCTTCTTTACTGTCTTTAGCTGGACCTTTGCTAAGACTCACTCAAGTCTTAGTTTTGAGCATTCCTGCTCAAAATTGCTTTCAAGATAATGCTTGATTCTCTGTCCATTAACAATGAACTTTTTGTCAGAATCAATATCCTGAAGCTCAACATATCCATATGGTGACACTCCTGTGATCACATACGGACCCCTCCACCGGGATTTGAGTTTTCCTGGGAATAATTTGAGCCTGGAGTTGAAGAGCAGAACTTTTTGTCCTGGTTCAAAGACTCTGGTTGACAATTTCTTGTCATGCCACTTCTTTGCCTTTTCCTTATAAATTTTTGCATTTTCAAAGGCATTGAGTCTGAACTCCTCTAGCTCATTTAACTGGAGAAATCTTTTTTCACCAGCTAACTGAGCATCCATGTTTAGGAATCTGGTTGCCCAGTAGGCTTTATATTCCAGTTCCACGGGCAGATGACAGGCCTTCCCATACACCAGTTGGTATGGAGA
Organism: Arachis stenosperma; assembly: GCF_014773155.1. Lineage (NCBI taxonomy): Eukaryota > Viridiplantae > Streptophyta > Magnoliopsida > Fabales > Fabaceae > Arachis > Arachis stenosperma. Next base: position 26,479,118 of record NC_080384.1, read on the forward strand.
GGTTCCTATAGGAGTCTTGAATGTTGTTCTGTATGCCCACAGAGCATCATCCAAGCTCTTTGCCCAATCCTTTCTTCGGCCTATCACAGTCCGTTCTAGGATTCTTTTTAGCTCTCTGTTAGAGACTTCAGCTTGCCCATTTGTCTGTGGATGATACGGAGTCGCCACTTTATGGCTAATTCCATATCTAACCATAGCAGAGTATAGCTGTCTGTTGCAGAAATGAGAGCCCCCATCACTGATTAGTACTCTGGGAACACCAAACCTGCTGAAGATGTGTTTCTGGAGGAATTTTAGCACGGTCTTGGTATCATTAGTGGGTGTAGCAATTGCTTCTACCCACTTAGATACATAGTCCACTGCCACCAGAATGTAAGTGTTTGAGTATGATGGTGGGAATGGCCCCATGAAGTCAATTCCCCATACATCAAACAATTCTATCTCTAATATCCCTTGTTGAGGCATGGCATATCCGTGAGGCAGGTTACCAGCTCTTTGGCAACTGTCACAGTTACGCACAAACTCTCGGGAATCTTTATAGAGAGTAGGCCAGTAGAAGCCACACTGGAGGACTTTAGTGGCTGTTCGCTCACTTCCAAAATGTCCTCCATACTGTGATCCATGGCAATGCCATAGGATCCTTTGTGCTTCTTCTCTGGGTACACATCTGCGGATCACTCCGTCAGCACATCTCTTAAAGAGATATGGTTCATCCCAGAGGTAGTACTTGGCATCTGAAATTAATTTCTTTCTTTGCACACTGCTGTACTCCTTGGGTATGAACCGCACAGCTTTATAATTTGCAATATCTGCAAACCATGGAGCTTCCTGAATGGCAAAAAGTTGCTCATCTGGGAAAGTCTCAGAGATCTCAGTAGAAGGGAGGGACGCCCCAGCTACTGGTTCTATTCGGGACAGATGATCAGCTACTTGGTTCTCTGTCCCTTTTCTGTCTCTTATTTCTATATCAAACTCTTGCAGAAGCAACACCCATCTGATAAGCCTGGGTTTTGAATCCTGCTTTGTGAGTAAGTATTTAAGAGCAGCATGGTCAGTGTACACAACCACCTTGGATCCTACTAGATAAGATCTAAACTTGTCAATGGCATAAACCACTGCAAGTAATTCTTTTTCTGTGGTTGTGTAATTCTTCTGTGCATCATTTAGAACACGGCTAGCATAATAAATGATGTGCAGAAGTTTATTATGCCTCTGTCCCAACACTGCACCAATGGCATGATCACTGGCATCACACATTAATTCAAATGGTAATGCCCAATCTGGTGCAGAGATGACTGGTGCTGTGACCAGTTTAGCTTTCAGGGTCTCAAATGCCTGCAGACACTGTGTGTCAAACACAAATGGTGTGTCAGCAGCTAGCAGATTACTCAGAGGTTTTGTAATTTTCGAAAAATCCTTTATAAACCTTCTGTAGAATCCTGCATACCCCAGAAAGCTTCTGATTGCCTTAACATTGGCAGGTGGTGGTAATTTTTCAATTACCTCTACCTTTGCCTTATCCACCTCTATTCCCCTGCTTGAAATTTTGTGCCCAAGGACAATTCCCTCAGTCACCATAAAGTGACATTTCTCCCAGTTTAAAACCAGGTTAGTCTCTTGGCACCTTTTCAGGACAAGTGCTAGGTGATTAAGACAGGAGCTGAATGAGTCTCCATATACTGAGAAGTCGTCCATGAAGACTTCCAGGAATTTCTCTACCATATCTGAGAAGATAGAGAGCATGCACCTTTGAAAGGTTGCAGGTGCATTGCATAGACCAAAAGGCATCCTTCTGTAGGCAAACACGCCAGAAGGGCAAGTAAATGCTGTTTTCTCTTGGTCCTGAGGATCTACTGCAATTTGATTGTAGCCTGAATAGCCATCCAAAAAGCAGTAGTAATCATGACCAGCTAGTCTTTCTAGCATTTGGTCTATGAATGGTAAAGGAAAATGATCCTTTCTGGTGGCTGTATTGAGCCTTCTGTAGTCAATACACATGCGCCACCCTGTGACTGTTCTTGTAGGAACCAGTTCATTTTTTTCATTATGAACCACTGTCATGCCTCCCTTTTTGGGGACAACTTGGACAGGGCTCACCCAGGGGCTATCAGAAATAGGATAAATAATCCCAGCCTCTAGTAATTTAGTGACCTCTTTCTGCACTACCTCCTTCATGGCTGGATTAGCCTCCTTTGTGGTTGGACCACTGGTTTGGCATTATCCTCCAACAGGATCTTGTGCATGCATCTAGCTGGGCTAATGCCCTTGAGATCACTTATGGACCACCCAAGAGCTGTCTTGTGTGTCCTTAGCACTTGAATCAGTGCTTCCTCTTCCTGTGGATTTAAAGCAGAGCTTATAATCACTGGAAAAGTTTCACCCCCTCCCAGAAATGCATATTTCAGGGATGGTGGTAGAGGTTTGAGTTCAGGTTTGGGAGGTTTATCCTCCTCCTGAGGAATTTTCGAAAATTCCTTTGCTTCCTCTAGTTCTTCTTGATCAGGTTGAGCATCTTTGAAGATGTCCTCAAGCTCTGATTCTAGGCTTTCAGCCATATTGATCTCTTCTACCAGAGAGTCAATAATGTCAGCGCCCATGCAGTCATTTGGTGTGTCTGGATGCTGCATAGCTTTTACAGCATTCAACTTGAACTCATCCTCATTGACTCTCAGGGTTACTTCCCCTCTTTGTACATCAATGAGAGTTTGTCCAGTTGCTAGGAAAGGTCTTCCTAGAATGAGAGTTGCACTCTTGTGCTCCTCCATTTCCAGCACCACAAAGTCAGTTGGAAAGGCAAATGGCCTAACCTTGACAATCATATCCTCTATTATGCCTGATGGATGTTTAATGGAGCCATCAGCAAGTTGGAGGCATATCCTGGTTGGTTTGACTTCTCCAGTCAACCCAAGCTTTCTGATAGTGGATGCAGGTATTAGATTGATGCTTGCTCCAAGATCACATAGGGCTGTCTTGGTGCAAGCGCCTTCTAATGTGCATGGTATCATAAAGCTTCCAAGATCTTGAAGCTTTTCTGGTAAGCTTTTCAGAATGACTGCACTGCATTCTTCAGTGAGAAACACTTTTTCAGTTTCTCTCCAATCCTTCTTATGACTTAAGATCTCTTTCATGAACTTAGCATAAGAAGGTATTTGCTCAAGTGCCTCTGCAAACGGAATCTTTATTTCAAGAGTCCTTAGATAGTCTGCAAAGCGGGCAAATTGCTTATCCTGTTCCGCTTTGCGGAGTTTCTGAGGATAAGGCATCTTGGCTTGATATTCTTCAACCTTAGATGCTGCAGGTTTATTTCTTACAGAAGTGGTTGAAGAAGCCTTGTTAGAGGGATTACTGTCAGCACTCTCAGGTGTCTGATCTCCCCTTGGCGTCTGAACGCCAGGATTGGGTGGAAAATGGGCGTTTAACGCCAACTTTTCCCCCTTTTCTGGCGTTTGAACGCCAGAACTGGGCAAGGAATGGGCGTTTAACGCCAGCTTTCCTTCCTTTTCTGGCGTTTGAACGCCAATAACATTCCTCTCTGGGCTCTTACTGTCCTCAGAGGATTTTGAACATTGGTTTGGTTATCCTCTGTCAATTGTTCCTTGTTTGGCTTTTTGCTCTTTTGAGCAGTGGTATTCAGTGTTCTCCCACTCCTCAGTTGAACTGCTTGACATTCTTCTGTTATCTGTTTAGATATTTGCTGTTTTGCTTGATTCAACTGCAGTTCTATGTTCTTGTTAGCAACCTTAGTATCATGGAGCATTCTCTAAATTCTGCTAACTGTTCTGTCATCAGGAGCAATTGTTTGATTAAGCTCATTCATCTGTTCTTGAGGATTAGGATCAGTGACTAATGCCATGACTTCCTCTTTTGGAACGAACTCATTGCTAGAATATAAGTATTGGTTTCTAGCAACAGTGTCTATAAGCTCTTGAGCTTCTTCAATTGTCTTCCTCATGTGTATAAATCCACCAGCTGAGTGGTCTAAAGACATCTGAGCTTTTTCTGTGAGCCCATAGTAGAAGATGTCTAACTTACCCACTCTGAAAACATTTCAGAGGGGCATTTTCTAAGCATACCTCTATACCTCTCCCAGGCATTATAAAGGGATTCATTATCCTCTTGTATAAAGCCTTGGATGTCCAGCCTTAGCTGTGTCATCCTCTTTGGAGGGTAAAAATGATTCAGGAATTTGTCAGACAACTGTTTCCATGTCTTTATGCTTGCTGTAGGTTGGTTGTTCAACCACCTTTTAGCTTGATCCTTTACAGCAAATGGAAACAGTAATAGTCTGTAGACATCCTGATCTACCTCTTTATCATGTACTGAGTCAGCAATTTGTAAGAACTGTGCCAGAAACTCAGTAGGTTCTTCCTGTGGAAGACCGGAATACTGGTAGTTTTGCTGCACTATGATAATGAGTTGAGGATTTAGCTCAAAGCTGCTTGCTTTGATGGGAGGTGTACAGATGCTACTCCCATATGTAGCTGTAATGGGGTTAGCATATGACCCCAGAGTCCTTTTGGACTGATCAATCCCTCTTAGGTCCATAATGGACAAAAGGGAAATGATAATGATTGCAAGTAGATAAATTTTGTTTTTTTTTTTGAATTAAACGAAAAAAATTAAGATAAAATAAAAGGAAATTAAAAAAATTCGAAAATAAAAAAGAAAACAAAATCAAAGCAAATTGAGAACTGAATCAATTAGTTAATTAAAAAGATTTTGAAAAAAGCAATTAGAAAGATATGATTGAAAAGTTTTATGAAAAAGATTTGATTTTTGAACAGAGGAAAGAGAAAAACTACAAAAAGACACCAAACTTAAAATTTTTAGAAAATCAAACACTAATTTTCGAAAATTTTAAAGGAAAAACACAAAGAGGACACTAAACTTAGAATTTTTTTGAATCAAAAAGGGACTAAGATCATGCAAAATCGAAAATTTTAAAAGAAAAACAAAAGCATGCAATTGACACCAAACTTAGAATATGAAACTAGACTCAACTAAAAGACTCTAAACCAACAAAAATAAAACAGTCATAATCTAAGCAACAAGATAAGCCGTCAGTTGTCCAAACTCGAACAATCCCCGGCAACGGCGCCAAAAACTTGGTGCACGAAATTGCAATCACACTTTGCAACCCCGCACAACTAACCAGCAAGTGCACTGGGTCGTCCAAGTAATACCTTGCGTGAGCAAGGGTCGATCCCACGGAGATTGTCGGCTTGAAGCAAGCTATGGTTATCTTGTAAATCTTAGTCAGGATATCAGAAATTATCAGGATTGATTGTGAAAAGCAAAAGAACATGAAATAGGTACTTGTTTTGCAGTAATGGAGAATAGGTTGAGGCTTTGGAGATGCTCCATCTTCTGAATCTCTGCTTTCCTACTGTCTTCTTCATCAAACACGCAAGGCTCCTTCCATGACAAGCTGTATGTAGGGTTTCACCGTTGTCAGTGGCTACCTCCCATCCTCTCAGTGAAACGTTCCTATGCTCTGTCACAGCATGGCTAATCATCTGTCGGTTCTCGGTCAGGCCGGAATAGAATCCATTGATTCTTTTGCGTCTGTCACTAACGCCCCGCCTGCTAGGAGTTTGAAGCACGTCACAGTCATTCAATCATTGAATCCTACTCAGAATACCACAGACAAGGTTTAGACCTTCCGGATTCTCTTGAATGCCGCCATCAGTTCTAGCTTATACCACGAAGATTCTGGTTAAGGAATCCAAGAGATATCTACTCAATCTAAAGTAGAACAGGGGTGGTTGTCAGGCACATGTTCATAGTTGAGAATGATGATGAGTGTCACGGATCATCAAATTCATCCGGGTTAAGAGCAAGTGATATCTTAGAATGGAAGCAAGCATGATTGAATAAGAAACAGTAGTAATTGCATTAATCCATCAAGACACAGCAGAGCTCCTCACCCCCAACCATGGGGTTTAGAGACTCATGCCGTGGAAGGTATACAATAAAATGTGTAAAAATGTCATGAGGTACAGTTACAATATCAAAAGATCCTATTAATAGTGAACTAGTAACCTAAGGTTTACAGAAATGAGTAAATGACAGAAAAATCCACTTCCGGGCCCACTTGGTGTGTGCTTGGGCTGAGCATTGAAGCATTTTCGTGTAGAGACCTTTTCTGGAGTTAAACGCCAGCTTTCATGCCAGTTTGGGCGTTTAACTCCAAGTTTTATGCCAGTTCCAGCGTTTAACGCTGGAATTCCTGAGGGTGACTTTGAACGCCGGTTTGGGCCATCAAATCTTGAGCAAAGTATGGACTATCATATATTGCTGGAAAGCCTAGGATGTTTACTTTCCAACGCCATTGAGAGCGCGCCAATTGGGCTTCTGTAGCTCCAGAAAATCTACTTCGAGTGCAGGGAGGTCAGAATCCAACAGCATCTGCAGTCCTTTTCAGTCTCTGAATTAGATTTTTGCTCAAAACCTTCAATTTCAGTCAGAAAATACCTGAAATCACAGAAAAACACACAAACTCATAGTAAAGTCCAGAAAAGTGAATTTTAACTAAAAACTACTAAAAATATACTAAAAACTAACTAAAAGATACTAAAAACATACTAAAAACAATGCCAAAAAGGGTACAAATTATCCGCTCATCATTGTTCTTGTGTTTTTGTTGTAGATCTACTTTTGTTTCTTCTACTTTCTTCAAATTCAATTCAAGGTAATTCATAATAGATGTGTTTCTTTTGATTGTTGTTATTAATTCTTTGCAATAATTGTTGTTAGATTCTATTCTTGTCATCAATTTACTATGCTTTCCTTTCATGCCTTCCAAGTGTTTGATGAAATACTTGGTTGTATTTTAGTGTAGGTTTTGTTCCTCTTGGCTTAGGTAGAGTAATTAGTGACTCTTGAGTTATCTAATTCCTTTGTTGATTGATAATTAGAAGTTGCTAATTAATTTGAATGCCTCTAAAGCTAGTCTTTCCTTTAGGAGTTGATTAGGACTTAAGGAATCAAATTGATTCATCCACTTGACTTTCCTCCATAGTTAGAGGTTAACTAAGTGGGAGTAATGGACAATTTGTCATCACAATTGAAGAGGATAATTAGGATAGGACTTCTAGTTCTCATATCTTGCCAAGAGCTTTGTTAGTGTTTGTTTACTTTCTTTGTCATTTATATTTCTTGTCCAAAAGCTTAAAAACCCCAAATATAATTCACAACCAATAACAAGACACTTCATTACAATTCCTAGGGAGAATGACCCGAGGTTTGAATACTTCGGTTTATAAAATTAGGGGTTTGTTACTTGTGACAAACAATCTTTTGTATGAAAGGATTTTTGATTGGTTTAGAAACTATACTTGCAACGAGACTTCAATAGTGAAATTCTATACCGTCAAAAATCCATTCGTCAAAATGGCGCCGTTTCCGGGGAATTGCAATGGTGTTGTGTTATTGGTTATTGTATATATGTGAATATTGTGAATAGCTTTATTTTTGGATTACTTGTTAGTTTTTGCTAGTCTTAGTATTTTGTTTCATTATTTCTTATTAATTTTTGTTTCTTATTTTCCCTTGCTACCATGAATTCTCACTTTGGCTATGAGTGTAATTACAACTATGTTGTAGGTGAGGAGAACTATAATGAAGAAATGTATCAAGGATGGGACACTCAAAGGTGGGAGGAACCATATGCTTATGATCAATCCTCATGGCAACAACCTCCACCAATGCACTATGAAGAAGAGCCATTCTATGATGCATACCAATCCAATGGCTATGGTGAGTCTCCTTGTGAGGACTTTCAAGAACCACCACCATATGCCTATGAGTCATATCCTCAACATGAACCTCAACCACACTCTCAAGTCTATTTTCACCAAACACCTCCATATGACCATGATTCATATCCACCATACCAACCACCTTTTGAGCCATATGAGCCCTACATGGAACCACAATTCCAAGATTACTACCCCCAAGAACCACCTCAATATACACCACCACCTTACCAAGAAGAACCACCTTCCTATAATGAACCCTTTCTCCAAGACAATGAACCCTCTTATCCACTCCAATCTTCAATGGATGAAATCCTTAGCCTTATACTCCAAGGGCAAGGAGAAATGCAAAGGGAGACACTAGAATTTATGGCTACTTTGACCAAGGTAGTAAGCAATTTAGTCTCCCAATATTTGAGTACTCAAGGCACTCCCATGGTTACATGTGGAGAATCAATTGAAAAGCATAGCATGAAGGAGAGATTGGAAACTCCGGTGGAGAATGAGGAATGCTACTTTGTGTTAGAACAATTGGAGGAACCTATGGCCATTGAAGAAGAGGAAGAAGTGGTTGAAGACTTAGGAGATGCGGAACCCCCTTGGGAACTTAGAATTGAAGAAAACCCCTCCAAGGAGATTGAATTTGATGTTGAGGAGGAAAGTGCACAACCCCCAAAACAATTTTTGAATGAAGACTTGGAAGGAATGAAGCAAGAATTGAGTTCCCTTGGTGATGAAGATCATGCATCCAATTTTCTTGGTGGAAAATCCTTTAAATTTGAAGAACCTTCTCCCAATGAATTTGAAAGTGATGTGGAGGTAGATCTCTCTCGTCCTCCAATTTATGATTTGAGTGATGGAGAAGAGCTAGATGAAAATGATGAACAAAGGATTGAAAATGAAGAAGTTTATGAAGAGGTGGAAGTTGACAAGGAAGAATACAAGGGAGTAGAGCTCGCTAGCACATTGGAGATACCTCTCCCCAAGCCACCACCATCTATCTTTTCATTCAAGTGGGTAAATTCTTTATACTTAAGCTTTATTATTCCCCTTGAATATGGTTTGCTTGAGACGGATGGTCAACTGAGACATATTTGTGGCTTTAAGAGTAAAAAGGAGATGGTTAGTGGTTTGAAATATCATTCTAGGTTCATCATGGTTGCATACTCAAAGCTTAATTGTAAGAGTTGGTGTAGAACTAGATTGCTTGGGTCTAGAAGGATGTTTGGTCACTCTATTGAGAATTCACCTTGCTCACCACCCACATGGATTAATAATAATCAACTTGGAGATGGGTGTGAAGACAAAATATGGGATCCGGGAACACATAAGGATCAACATTGGGAGCCCATGGTTTGTGAAGAACTCCATCAAAGCTTGGAGATATTAATCTTGAATGATGGAGCTTATTGGAAGTCCAAGCATTGGTGGAAGTTCCAAGATGAGTACAAGCACAAGCCACCTTGAGAGAAGCTCCCCATAAGTCCAACTTAAGGACAATAAATAAAAGTGCTAGGTGGGAGACACCCCACCATGGTAACTTCTTTTCATTTTCTCTTTTTGTACATATTGGTAGAATTAGTTTAAATTCTTCTTTTGATTATTTTAATGAGTCTAATTGGTAGTTTAGTATGTCAAATAAGGTTTTATGGTATTTTGGTAGCCGTTTGGAGGTTTAGAATGCTTAGATTGGTGCAAAAACATAGAAAAATTTTTTTGAAAAACAGAGCACCATCCACGCGTACGCGCACTGCATGCGTACGCGTGCATCAAGCATTTTGGACCATCCACGCGTGCGCGCCATACACGCGTACGCGTGGATTGAGAAGTTCCACCGTCCATACCTTGACCCGAGAGTTAGGCCTGCACCATGCGGAAATTGGGCCTGAGGCACAAACCAATTCACGCGTATGCGCACATGACGCGTACGCGCCATTCTCGAAATAAACCATCTGCGCGCGCGCGGCATGCGTGCGTACGCGCGGATTTCCTTCCTTCACCACATTTCTTTTCTTCTCCTCTTTCCATTTCTTTCCTTCTCATCTCTTCTTCCCTTCTTCTACCCCTCATCCAAAACTTCCAAACACCATTGATAACCATTTATTTTAGTTAGTTAGTTAATTAGTTAGTTAGTTAGTTGATTAGTTAGCTTTAGTTTAGTTTTCATTTTATTTTCTCTCTTTTCATTACGAGTGTTGGATTATTGACTTTGTTTACTACACATTGTTGCCTCCTTATTGCCTAAATGCTAATTTAGCATTAATGTTTTTAGATAATCTTTGTTGGATCCTATGATTGAGGTTATATTTTGATACTTGGTCTTGAGTTTTTCATGCTTATCTTTTGAAAAATACCAAGTGATGAGAATTGCCTTCGAGCTTGTAACTCTTCTTGAATTACATGATTTGGCCACCATGTGATTTGAGCCTTATTTTGTGATTAGGCAACCTCTTGATGGATGATGTTGTGCATTTACCTTAATGCATTGTATTTTATGATTATATGCATCCATATGTGTTTGGCTTGAATGCTTTCATGCTTCTTTAATGCTTGTTTTACCTTACAAGTTCACTTAAAGCATCTCAAGCATAGTAGAATGAGTAAAGTGCATGCTTCTTTTGTGACATAACTTTTATGCTAATGTGTGTTCTAAACCGCGCAATTTAGAATTCACACACTTATTTGTCATTAATGTCACACTAATTCACTCACTCAATTCTAGTGATTTACCTCATTCCAACAATTATGCTTCCTTGCTTTTGTATTACCCTACCTTATGGTGTTATATTTTTGTTTTTCATGATGAATGCACCACAAGCAATAACGGAAGCAAGACTAAGAACACGTAGCAATCCGGAGAGTCGTCGTACCCCCTTGCTCATCTTTGAGTGCACCGAGGACGGTGCAAACTTTTAAGTGTGGGGAGGTCGTCCGACCGTTCGGCGATTTTGGGTGACAAGTTTCTAATTCCAACACTTTTGTATTTCATTCTAGGATTTTAGGATTTTTACTTGCATTCTCTTAATTTTTGCATATGTATACACAATAAGCTTAGTCAAAATAATGGAATTTTTCAAGATTTCTATCTATAGGGCACCTTAATTGATTTGAGTAAAAAAAAAACTTTTCATAGAACTTGCTTGAAATATATATATTGTGGATCATATTTTTGAGCTAAGAACACAAGCAAGTGAGATTTGAGCCTATTGATGTGGTTACATTTTATAACCACTTATTTTCCATTCTTGTGTGCATTATTCTCTTTCTATGATGTAATCTTTGATTTGTTTGATTCTTTATGTCCATTATTTTGTGTATTCATGCATTTATATGATTGAGGCCATCATTTCATTAGCTCACTTACCCAAATGGCCTTACCTTTTATATTCCTTTGTTAGCCAATTTGAGCCTACGATTAACCCACTTGTTCTTAATTTTAGCACATTACAAGCCTTAAAGCGAAAAACAATAAATGTCCTTATTTGGATCTTTGATTAGCTTAGGCTAGAGTGTGTGAGTATCATTCAAGTGTGGGAACCTTGGGACATTGGGTGAATAAAAGGGTAATTTTGTATTGTTATTGAAAATATTGGGAATTGGGTACATACTCATGTATTGATCAAATGTAAAACCTTATGCATTGAGATTCTTGTATATAGAAAAAAAAATGAGAAAAACAAAAGAAAAAAAGAAAAAAAATAAATATGGAAAAGAAAAAAATATAGAAAAAGAAAGAAAAAGAAGAAAAAAAAGAAAGGAATAGAAAGGGGACAAAATGCCCCAAATCAAAGTATAGTCCAATAAAATCAATGCATAGGTGTTGTGAAATTAAAAAGGAATACATGAGTATGTGGAAAAGTGAGGAATGGGTAGTTATATTAGAACTTAATTGTATAGGATGTCATAGGCTAGGTGGGAAGTTTAAGCTTATCAAAGATTCAAATTTCAAGCCCACTTAACCAAATATGCATCCTACCTTGACCCTAGCCCCATTACAACCTATGAAAAGACCTCATGATATATGTATGCATGCATGAAATATTTGTTGATTGTTAGAAGAAAAACAAATCTTAGAAAGCATGATTAGGAGAGAATTGAGAGAATCAACCCTAAACACTTGAGCGAATAGAGTGCAAACACATCCGGTGAGGGTTTGATGCTCAATTACATGTTTCCACCAATGATCATCTCCTTTCATGCAAGTTTGTAAAAGTATTTAATAGCTCAATTCAATTGTGGTTTGGCATGGTTGTTAATACCTTTTGCCCTTGTACTTATATATGCTTCTTGGGAATTAATTTATTTTGACCAAGCAATTGTATTCATTTAGATAGTTGCATATAGGTAGATTGCATTTAGTTAGTTTTCATTGAATAAATGTTGATCCCTTTGCTTTCTCTTGGTTTAAGCATGAGGACATGCTTGGTTTAAGTGTGGGGAGGTTGACAAACTCCATTTTGACGGTTCATCTTGTATTGATTTTAGGGGATTTTATAACCTTTTACCCACATTTATTCAATGAAATAGCATGGTTTTATAACTTCTCCTTTAATTGTGCTTAAGAGTGAAAACATGCTTTTTAGGTCTTAAAATAGCTAAATCTAATTCTCCTTGATTCCATTAGATGCCTTGATATGTTTGTTAAGTGATTTAAGGTTTAGGAGGCAAAGATTGGATCAAGGGAATGAAGAAAGAAGCATGAAAAGTTGGAGAACTCATGAAGAAATGAAAGAACCGGAAAGCTGTCAAGCCGACCTCTTCGCACTTAAACGACCATAACTTGAGCTACAGAGGTCCAAATGATGCGGTTCCAGTTGGGTTAGAAAGCTAACATTCGGGGCTTCGAAACAATATAAGATTTGTCATAGTTGCTACACGTATGGTGGCGCGCACGCGCAAAGTACGCGCACGCGCCGTTGCTGCCACCTAGTTCACTTAAAACAACATGTGGCCAGCGATTTTAGAAGCCTTGTGGGCCCAATCCAACTCATTTCTGATGCTATTTAAGCCAAGGATTGAAGGGGAATCAACATACTTTCATACTTTACATGTTAGTTACCATTAGTTCAGGATTAGTTTAGAAGTTAGTTTCTAGAGAGAGAAGCTCTCACTTCTCTCTAGGATTAGGATTAGGATTAGTTCTTAGATCTAGGTTTTAGTCTTTGCTTTCTTCTACTTCTACCTTTCAATTTTTTTGTTGTTACATTCATCTTCCTCTATTCTTTTGTTGTAATTTCCTTTATGTTGTTCTTGTGTTTTTGTTGTAGATCTACTTTTGTTTCTTCTACTTTCTTCAAATTCAATTCAAGGTAATTCATAATAGATGTGTTTCTTTTGATTGTTGTTATTAATTCTTTGCAATAATTGTTGTTAGATTCTATTCTTGTCATCAATTTACTATGCTTTCCTTTCATGCCTTCCAAGTGTTTGATGAAATGCTTGGTTGTATTTTAGTGTAGGTTTTGTTCCTCTTGGCTTAGGTAGAGTAATTAGTGACTCTTGAGTTATCTAATTCCTTTGTTGATTGATAATTAGAAGTTGCTAATTAATTTGAATGCCTCTAAAGCTAGTCTTTCCTTTAGGAGTTGATTAGGACTTGAGGAATCAAATTGATTCATCCACTTGACTTTCCTCCATAGTTAGAGGTTAACTAAGTGGGAGTAATGGACAATTTGTCATCACAATTGAAGAGGATGATTAGGATAGGACTTCTAGTTCTCATATCTTGCCAAGAGCTTTGTTAGTGTTAGTTTACTTTCTTTGTCATTTATATTTCTTGTCCAAAAGCTTAAAAACCCCAAATATAATTCACAACCAATAACAAGACACTTCATTACAATTCCTAGGGAGAACGACCCGAGGTTTGAATACTTCGGTTTATAAAATTAGGGGTTTGTTACTTGTGACAAACAATCTTTTGTATGAAAGGATTTTTGATTGGTTTAGAAACTATACTTGCAACGAGACTTCAATAGTGAAATTCTATACCGTCAAAAATCCATTCGTCAATAAGCCCATCACCAAGAAGAGAATGGAGCAAGCAAGAGAGACCCTTCACGGTTCTCAAGAGATGCATGAGGAAGCTCATCATCAAGAAATCCCTGAGATGCCTCAAGGGATGCACTTTCCTCCAAACAACTATTGGGAACAACTCAATACTTCCTTAGAAGGTTTGAGCCACAATGTTGAACAATTAAGGGTGGAACATCATGAGCACTCCATCATTCTCCAAGAAATAAGAGAAGATCAAAGAGCAATGAGGGAGGAGCAACAAAGGCAAGGAAGGGACATAGAAGAGCTTAAGGACATTGTTGGACCTTCAAGAAGAAGACGCCACTAAAGGTGGATTCATTCCTTGTTCTTTATTTCTTTCTGTTTTCGGTTTTTAATGTTGTGTTTATCTATGTTTTGTGTCTTTATTTCATGATCATTAGTATGTAACCATGCCTTAAAGCTATGAATAAAATCCATTAATCCTTCACCTCTCTTAAATGAAAAATGTTTTAATTCAAAAGAACAAGAAGTACATGAATTTCGAATTTATCCTTGAATTTAGTTTAATTATATTGACGTGGTGACAATACTTTTTGTTCTCTGAATGAATGCTTGAACAGTGCATATGTTTTTTGATCTTGTTGTTTATGAATGTTAAAATTGTTGGTTCTTGAAAGAATGATGAACAAAGAGAAATGTTATTGATGATCTGAAAGATCATGAAATTGATTCTTGAAGCAAGAAAAAGCAATGAAAAAAGAAGAAGCTTGCGGAAAAAAAAATTTTGCGAAAAAAAAAAGAAAAATAGAAAGAAAAAGAAAAAGCAAGCAAAAAAAGCCAATAGCCCTTAAAACCAAAAGGCAAGGGTAAAAAAGATCCAAGGCTTTGAGCATCAATGGATAAAAGGGCCCAAGGAAATTAAATCCAGGCCTAAGCGGCTAAATCAAGCTGTCCCTAACCATGTGCTTGTGTCATGAAAGTCCAAGTGAAAAGCTTGAGACTGAGTGGTTAAAGTCGTGATCCAAAGCAAAAAGAGTGTGCTTAAGAGCTCTGGACACCACTAACTGGGGACTCTAGCAAAGCTGAGTCACAATTGATGAGCGGATAATTTGTACCCTTTTTGGCATTGTTTTTAGTATGTTTTTAGTAGGATTTAGTTAGTTTTTAGTATATTTTTATTAGTTTTTAGCTAAAATTCACTTTTCTGGACTTTACTATGAGTTTGTGTGTTTTTCTGTGATTTCAGGTATTTTCTGGCTGAAATTGAGGGTCCTGAGCAAAAATCTGATTCAGAGACTGAAAAGGACTGCAGATGCTGTTGGATTCTGACCTCCCTGCACTCGAAGTGGATTTTCTGGAGCTACAGAAGCCCAATTGGCGCGCTCTCAACGGAATTGGAAAGTAGACATCCTGGGCTTTCCAGCAATATATGATAGTCCATTCTTTGCCCAAGATTTGATGGCCCAAACCGGCGTTCAAAGTCACCCTCAGGAATTCCAGCGTTAAACGCTGGAACTGGCATAAAACTTGGAGTTAAACGCCCAAACTGGCATGAAAGCTGGCGTTTAACTCCAGAAAAGGTCTCTACACGAAAATGCTTCATTGCTCAACCCAAGCACACACCAAGTGGGCCCGGAAGTGGATTTTTACGTCATTTACTCATTTCTGTATACCCTAGGTTACTAGTTTACTATTAATAGGATCTTTTGACATTGTAACTGTACCTCATGACATTTTTACACATTTCATTGTATACCTTCCACGGCATGAGTCTCTAAACCCCATGGTTGGGGTGAGGAGCTCTGCTGTGTCTTGATGGATTAATGCAATTACTACTGTTTCTTATTCAATCATGCTTGCTTCCATTCTAAGATATCACTTGCTCTTAACCCGGATGAATGTGATGATCCGTGACACTCATCATCATTCTCAACTATGAACATGTGCCTGACAACCACCCCTGTTCTACTTTAGATTGAGTAGATATCTCTTGGATTCCTTAACCAGAATCTTCGTGGTATAAGCTAGAACTGATGGCGGCATTCAAGAGAATCCGGAAGGTCTAAACCTTGTCTGTGGTATTCTGAGTAGGATTCAATGATTGAATGACTGTGACGTGCTTCAAACTCCTAGCAGGCGGGGCGTTAGTGACAGACGCAAAAGAATCAATGGATTCTATTCCGGCCTGACCGAGAACCGACAGATGATTAGCCATGTTGTGACAGAGCATAGGAACGTTTTCACTGAGAGGATGGGAGGTAGCCACTGACAACGGTGAAACCCTACATACAGCTTGCCATGGAAGGAGCCTTGCGTGTTTGATGAAGAAGACACTAGGAAAGCAGAGATTCAGAAGATGGAGCATCTCCAAAGCCTCAACCTATTCTCCATTACTGCAAAACAAGTACCTATTTCATGTTCTTTTGCTTTTCACAATCAATCCTGATAATTTCTGATATCCTGACTAAGATTTACAAGATAACCATAGCTTGCTTCAAGCCGACAATCTCCGTGGGATCGACCCTTGCTCACGCAAGGTATTACTTGGACGACTCAGTGCACTTGCTGGTTAGTTGTGTGGGATTGCAAAAGTGTGATTGCAATTTCGTGCACCAAGTTTTTGGCGCCGTTGCCGGGGATTGTTCGAGTTTGGACAACTGACGGCTTATCTTGTTGCTTAGATTAGGACTGTTTTATTTTTGTTGGTTTAGAGTCTTTTAGTTGAGTCTAGTTTCATATTCTAAGTTTGGTGTCAATTTCATGCTTTTGTTTTTCTTTTAAAATTTTCGATTTTGCATGATCTTAGTCCCTTTTTGATTAAAAAAAATTCTAAGTTTAGTGTCCTCTTTGTGTTTTTCCTTTAAAATTTTCGAAAATTAGTGTTTGATTTTCTAAAAATTTTAAGTTTGGTGTCTTTTTGTGGTTTTTCTCTTTCCTTTGTTCAAAAATCAAATCTTTTTCATAAAACTTTTCAATCATATCTTTCTAATTGCTTTTTTCAAAACCTTTTTAATTAACTAATTGATTCAGTTCTCAATTTGCTTTGATTTTGTTTTCTTTTTGATTTTCGAATTTTTTTAATTTCCTTTTATTTTATCTTAATTTTTTTCGTTTAATTCAAAAGAAAAAAAACAAAATTTATCTACTTGCAATCATTATCATTTCCCTTTTGTCCATTATGGACCTAAGAGGGATTGATCAGTCCAAAAGGACTCTGGGGTCATATGCTAACCCCATTACAGCTGCATATGGGAGTAGCATCTGTACACCTCCCATCAAAGCAAGCAGCTTTGAGCTAAATCCTCAACTCATTATCATAGTGCAGCAAAACTGCCAGTATTCCGGTTTTCCACAGGAAGAACCTACTGAGTTTCTGGCACAGTTCTTACAAATTGCTAACACAGTACATGATAAAGAGGTAGATCAGGATGTCTACAGACTATTACTGTTTCCATTTGCTGTAAAAGATCAAGCTAAAAGGTGGTTGAATAACCAACCTACAGCAAGCATAAAGACATGGAAACAGTTGTCAGACAAATTCCTGAATCATTTTTACCCTCCAAAGAGGATGACATAGCTAAGGCTGGACATCCAAGGCTTTAAACAAGAGGATAATGAATCCCTTTATAATGCCTGGGAGAGGTATAGAGGTATGCTTAGTGGTGCGCGAAATTGTGATCACTACACAACTTTGCACAACTAACCAGCAAGTGCACTGGGTCGTCCAAGTAATACCTTACGTGAGTAAGGGTCGATCCCACGGAGATTGTTGCTATGAAGCAAGCTATGGTCACCTTGTAAATCTCAGTCAGGCAGACTCAAATGGGTATAGTGATAAACGAATAAAGCATAAAGATAAAGATAGAGATACTTATGTATATCATTGGTGAGAGCTTCAGACAAGCGTATGAAGATGCCTTCCCTTCCGTCTCTCTGCTTTCCTACAGTCTTCATCCAATCCTTCTTACTCCTTTCCATGGCAAGCTCGTGTAGGGTTTCACCGTTGTCAGTGGCTACCTCCCATCCTCTCAGTGAAAATGTTCCCATGCTCTGTCACAGCATATGGCTAATCAGCTGTCGGTTCTCGGTCAGGCCGGAATAAAATCCATCGATCCTTTTGCGTCTGTCACTAACGCCCCGCCTGCTAGGAGTTTGAAGCACGTCACAGTCATTCAATCATTGAATCCTACTCAGAATACCACAGACAAGGTTAGACCTTCCGGATTCTCTTGAATGCCGCCATCAGTTCTCGCCTATACCACGAAGACTCTGATCTCACGGAATGGCTGGCTCGTTTGTCAGGCGAGCACTCGGTTGTCAGGCGATCAACCATGCATCGTGTTATCAGGAATCCAAGAGATATTCACTAAGCCTCGTATGCTTGTAGAACAAGAGTGGTTGTCAGTCACTTTGTTCATAAGTGAGAATGATGATAAGTGTCACGGATCATCACATTCATCAAGTTGAAGAACAGGTGATATCTTGGAACAAGAACAAGCGGAATTGAATAGAAGAACAATAGTAATTGCATTAATACTCGAGGTACAGTAGAGCTCCACACCTTAATCTATGGTGTGTAGAAACTCCACCGTTGAAAATACATAAGAACAAGGTCTAGGCATGGCCGAATGGCCAGCCTCCCAAATGATCTAAGAACTAGATGTCCAAAGATGATCAAAGGATCTAAAAATAATCCAAAGATGAAAATACAATAGTAAAAGGTCCTACTTATAGAAAACTAGTAGCCTAGGGTGTACAGAGATGAGTAAATGACATAAAAATCCACTTCCGGGCCCACTTTGTGTGTGCTTGGGCTGAGCAATGAAGCATTTTCGTGTAGAGACTCTCCTTGGAGTTAAACGCCAGCTTTTATGCCAGTTTGGGCGTTTAACTCCCATTTAGGTGCCAGTTCCGGCGTTTAACGCTGGAATTTCTTGAGGTGACTTTGAACGCCTGTTTGGGCCATCAAATCTTGGGCAAAGTATGGACTGTCATATATTGCTGGAAAGCCCAGGATGTCTACTTTCCAACGCCATTGAGAGCGCGCCAATTGGGCTTCTGTAGCTCCAGAAAATCCACTTCGAGTGCAGGGAGGTCAGAATCCAACAGCATCTGCAGTCCTTTTGAGTCTCTGGATAAGATTTTTGCTCAGATCCCTCAATTTCAGCCAGAAAATACCTGAAATCACAGAAAAACACACAAACTCATAGTAAAGTCCAGAAAAGTGAATTTCAACTAAAAACTAATAAAAATATAATAAAAACTAACTAAAAGATACTAAAAACATACTAAAAACAATGCCAAAAAGCGTACAAATTATCCGCTCATCACAACACCAAACTTAAATTGTTGCTTGTCCTCAAGCAACTGAAGATCAAATAAGATAAAAAGAAGAGAATATGCAATGAACTCCAAAAACATCTATGAAGATCAGTATTAATTAGATGAGCGGGGCTTTTAGCTTTTTGCCTCTGAATAGTTTTGGCATCTCACTTTATCCTTTGGAACTCAGAATGATTGGCTTCTTTAGGAACTCAGAATCCAGATAGTGTTATTGATTCTCCTAGTTAAGTATGATGATTCTTGAACACAGCTACTTATTGAGTCTTAGGTGTGGCCCAAAGCACTCTGTCTTCCAGTATTACCACCGGATACATACATGCCACAGACACATAATTGGGTGAACCTTTTCAGATTGTGACTCAGCTTTGCTAGAGTCCCCAACTAGAGGTGTCCAGGGTTCTTAAGCACATTGCCTTGGATCACAACTTTATTTCTTTCTTTTTCTTTTTTTTGCCTCTTCTCTTTTTTTCTTTTTTTCTCTTTTTTTTTGTATTCACTGCTTTTTCTTGCTTCAAGAATCATTTTTTTATGATTTTTCAGATCCTCAGTAACATGTCTCCTTTTTCATCATTCTTTCAAGAGCCAACATTCATGAACCACAAATTCAAAAGACATATGCACTGTTCAAGCATACATTCAGAGAACAAAGGTGTTGCCACCACATCAAGATAATTAAACTGTTATAAAATTCAAAATTCATGCAATTCTTTTCTTTTTCAATTAAGAACAATCTCTAAGAAAGGTGATGGATTCATAGGACATTCATAACTTTAAGGCATAGACACTAAGACACTAATGATCATAAGACACAAACATGGATAATATAAAGCACTAAAATTCGAAAAACAGAAAATTAAAGAACAAGGAGATTAAAGAACGGGTCCACCTCAGTGATGGCGGCTTGTTCTTCCTCTTGAAGGTCTTATGGAGTGCTTGAGCTCCTCAATGTCTCTTCCTTGTCTTTGTTGCTCCTCTCTCATGATTCTTTGATCTTCTCTAATTTCATGGAGGAGGATGGAATGCTCTTGGTGCTCCACCCTTAGTTGTCCCATGTTGGAACTCAATTCTCCTAGGAGGTGTTCAGTTGCTCCCAATAGTTTGTGGAGGAGAGTGCATCCCTTGAGGTATCTCAGGGATCTCATGATGAGAGGGGTCTCTTGTTTGCTCCATCCTTTTCTTGGTGATGGGCTTGTCCTCATCAATGGGGATATCTCCTTCTATGTCAACTCCAACTGAATAACAGAGGTGACAAATGAGATGAGGAAAGGCTAGCCTTGCCAAGGTGGAAGACTTGTCCGCCACTTTATAGAGTTCTTGGGCTATAACCTCATGAACTTCCACTTCTTCTCCAATCATGATGCTATGAATCATGATGGCCCGGTCTAGAGTAACTTCAGACCGGTTGCTAGTAGGAATGATTGAGCGTTGGATGAACTCCAACCATCCTCTAGCCATGGGCTTGAGGTCATGCCTTCTCAATTGAACCGGCTTGCCTCTTGAATCTCTCTTCCATTGTGCGCCCTCTTCACATATGATTGTGAGGACTTGGTCCAACCTTTGATCAAAGTTGACCCTTCTAGTGTAAGGATGTGCATCTCCTTGCATCATGGGCAAGTTGAATGCTAACCTTACATTTTCCGAACTAAAATCCAAGTATTTCCCCCGAACCATAGTAAGATAATTCTTTGGATCCGGGTTCATACTTTGATCATGGTTCTTGGTGATCCATGCATTGGCATAGAACTCTTGAACCATCAAGATTCCGACTTGTTGAATGGGGTTGGTAAGCACTTCCCAACCTCTTCTTCGGATCTCATGGCGGATCTCCGGATATTCACCCTTTTTGAGTGAAAAGGGGACCTCGGGGATCACCTTCTTCAAGGCCACAACTTCATAGAAGTGGTCTTGATGCACCCTTGAAATGAATCTATCCATCTCCCATGACTCGGAGGTGGAAGCTTTTGCCTTCCCTTTCCTCTTTCTAGAGGTTTCTCCGGCCTTGGATGCCATAAATGGTTATGGAAAACGAAAAAGCAACGCTTTTACCACACCAAACTTAAAAGGTTTGCTCGTCCTCGAGCAAAAGAAGAAAGAAAAGAGTAGAAGAAGAAGAAATGAGGGAGAAGGAGATGGCTTATGTATTCGGCCAAGGAGGGGGGAAGTGGTGTTTAGGTTTTGTGAAAATGAAGGAGTGAAGAAGGGTATTTATAGGAGAGAGGGGAGATGGGGTTCGGCCATATTGGGTGGGTTTGGGAGGGAAAGTGGTTTGAATTTGAAGGGTGAGGTTGGTGGGGTTTTATGAAGGATGGATGTGAGTGGTGAAGAGAAAGATGGGATTTGATAGGTGAAGGGGTTTTGGGGAAGAGGTAATGAGGTGATTGGTGAATGGGTGAAGAAGGGAGAGAGAGAGTGGTGGGGTTGGTGGGGATCCTGTGGGGTCCACAGATCCTGTGGTGTCAAGGAAAAGTCATCCCTGCACCAAATGGCATAAAAAATCACGTTTTGAGCCATTTCTGGCGTTAAACGCCGGACTGGTGCCCATTCCTGGCGTTTAACGCCAGGTTCTTGCCCTTTTCTGGCGTTTAACGCCAGTCTGGTGCCCCTTTCTGGCGTTAAACGCCCAGAATGGTGCCAGACTGGGCGTTAAACGCCCAACTGCTAGCCTCACTGGCGTTTAAACGCCAGTGAATTCTTCCTCCAGGGTGTGCTGTTTTTCTTCCTGTTTTTCATTCTGTTTTTGCTTTTTCAATGGATTTTGTGACTTCTTATGATCATCAACCTACAAAAAAAAAAAAATAACAAAAGAAAATATATAAAATATAATCATTGGGTTGCCTCCCAACAAGCGCTTCTTTAATGTCAATAGCTTGACAGAGGGCTCTCATGGAGCCTCACAGATACTCAGAGCAATGTTGGAACCTCCCAACACCAAACTTAGAGTTTGAATGTGGGGGTTCAACACCAAACTTAGAGTTTGGTTGTGGCCTCCCAACACCAAACTTAGAGTTTGACTGTGGGGGCTCTGCTTGACTCTGATTTGAGAGAAGCTCTTCATGCTTCCTCTCCATGGTGACAGAGGGATATCCTTGAGCCTTAAACACATAGGATTTTTCATTCACTTGAATGATCAGTTCACCTCCATCAACATCAATCACAGCCTTTGCTGTGGCTAGGAAGGGTCTGCCAAGGATGATGGATTCATCCATGCACTTCCCAGTCTCTAGGACTATGAAATCAGTAGGGATGTAATGGTCTTCAACTTTTACCAGAAAATTTTCTACAAGTCCATGAGCTTGTTTTCTTGAGTTGTCTGCCATCTCTAGTGAGATTTTTGCAGCTTGTACCTCAAAGATCCCTAGCTTCTCCATTACAGAGAGAGGCATGAGGTTCACACTTGACCCTAAGTCACACAAGGCCTTCTTGAAGGTTATGGTGCCTATGGTACAAGGTATTGAAAACTTCCCAGGATCTTGTTTCTTTTGAGGTAATTTCTGCCTAGACAAGTCATCCAGTTCTTTGGTGAGCAAAGGAGGTTCATCTTCCCAAGTCTCATTTCCAAATAACTTGTCATTTAGCTTCATGATTGCTCCAAGGTATTTAGCAACTTGCTCTTCAGTGACATACTCATCCTCTTCAGAGGAAGAATACTCATCAGAGCTCATGAAAGGCAGAAGTAAGTCCAATGGAATCTCTATGGTCTCATTTTGAGCCTCAGATTCCCATGGTTCCTCATTGGGGAACTCATTGGAGGTTAGTGCACGCCCATTGAGGCCTTCCTCAGTGGCGTCCACTTCCTCTCTTCCCTCTCTAGATTCGGCCATGGTTATGGCTTTGCACTCTCCTTTTGGATTTTCTTCTGTATTACTTGGGAGAGTACTAGGAGGGAGTTCAGTAATTTTCTTGCTCAGCTGTCCCACTTATGCCTCCAAATTTCTAATGGAGGACCTTGTTTCAGTCATGAAACTTTGAGTGGTTTTGATTAGATTAGAGACCATGGTTGCTAAGTCAGAGGGGTTCTGCTTAGAATTCTCTGTCTGTTGCTAAGAAGATGATGGAAAAGGCTTGCCATTGCTAAACCTGTTTCTTCCACCATTATTATTGAAACCTTGTTGAGGTCTCTCTTGATTCTTCCATGAGAAATTTGGGTGATTTCTCCATGAAGAATTATAGGTGTTTCCATAGGGTTCTCCTAGGTAATTCACCTCTTCCATTGAAGGGTTCTCAGGATCATAAGCTTCTTCCTCAGAGGAAGCATCCTTAGTACTGCTTGGTGCATTTTGCATTCCAGACAGACTTTGAGAAATCAAATTGACTTGTTGAGTCAATATCTTATTCTGAGCCAAAATGGCATTCAGAGTGTCAATCTCAAGAACTCCTTTCTTCTGATTAGCCCCATTGTTCACAGGATTCCTTTCAGAAGTGTACATGAATTGGTTATTTGCAACCATTTCAATTAGCTCTTGAGCCTCTGCAGGCGTCTTCTTCAGATGAAGAGATCCTCCAGCAGAGCTATCCAAAGACATCTTGGACAGTTCAAAGAGACCATCATAAAAAATACCTATGATGCTCCATTCAGAAAGCATGTCTGAGGGACACTTTCTGATTAATTGTTTGTATCTTTCCCAAGCATCATAGAGGGATTCACCATCCTTCTGTCTGAAGGTTTGGACTTCCACTCTAAGCTTACTCAATTTTTGAGGTGGAAAGAACTTTGCCAAGAAGGCATTGACTAGCTTTTCCCAAGAGTCCAGGCTTTCTTTAGGTTGTGAGTCCAACCATATTCTAGCTCTGTCTCTTACAGCAAAAGGGAATAGCATCAGTCTGTAGACCTCAGGGTCAACCCCCATTAGTCTTGACTGTGTCACAAATTTGCAAGAACTCAGCTAAAAACTGATGAGGATCTTCCAATGGAAGTCCATGGAACTTGCAATTCTGTTGCATTAGAGAAACTAATTGAGGCTTAAGCTCAAAGTTGTTTGCTCCAATGGCAGGGATAGAGATGCTTCTCCCCATAGAAGTCGGGAGTAGGTGCAGTAAAGTCACCCAGCACCTTCCTTGCATTGTTGGCATTGTTGTTGTTTTCGGCTGCCATGTCTTCTTCTTCTTTGAAGAATTCGGTCAGGTCCTCTACAGAGAATTGTGCCTTAGCTTCTCTTAGCTTTCGCTTCAAGGTCCTTTCAGGTTCAGGGTCAGCTTCAACAAGAATGCCTTTGTCTCTGCTCCTGCTCATATGAAAGAGAAAAGAATAAGAAAATGTGGAATCCTCTATGTCACAGTATAGAGATTCCTTGAGGTGTCAGAGGAAAAGAAAAATAGAAGAAAGAAGAAGGAGAATTCGAACTTGATTAGATAGAGTTCGAATTGTGCATTAAGAAGGAGTGGTACTCCATAAATAGAAGGATGTGGGAAGAGGGGAAGTAATTTTCGAAAATTAAGTAAAAGATTTTGAAAACAATTTTGAAAAACACTAATTGATTTTCGAAAACAAAAGTGGGAAAGAAATAGAGTGATTTTTGAAAAAGATTTTGAAATTAGAAATTAAAAAGATTTGATTGAAAATTATTTTGAAAAAGATGTGGTTAAGAAGATATGATTGGAAAAAAAATGTGATTGAGAAGATATGATTTGAAAAACATTTAAAAAGATTTGATTTGAAAACAATTTTAAAAGATATGATTTTAAAAATTAATGACTTGCCTAACAAGAAAAGATATGATTCAAACATTAAACCTTTCTCAACAGAAAAGGCAATATACTTGAAATGTTCAATCAAATCATTAATTGTTAGTAAGTATCTTTGAAAAAGGAAAGAAATTGATTTTGAAAACATTTGATTGAAAAGATATGATTTGAAAAAGATTTGATTTTGAAAAGCTTTGAAAATTGATTTTGAAAACAAAATCCTCCCCCTTGTGCCATCCTGGCGTTAAACGCCCAGAATGGTATCCATTCTGGCGTTTAACGCCCAAAATGCTACCTTTTTGGGCGTTAAACGCCCAACCAGGTACCCTGGCTGGCGTTTAAACGCCAGTCTGTCCTTCTTCACTGGGCGTTTTGAACGCCCAGCTTTTTCTGTGTAATTCCTCTGCTGCATGTTCTGAATCTTCAGTTCCCTGTACTATTGACTTGAAAATAGAACCAAGATCAAATAAACAAGGCATGCAAGACACCAAACTTAAAATTAGACACTAGACTCAAGCAAGAAACATAAAGTATTTTTGGTTTTTATGATTTTAAAAAAATTTTTTGTGCCCCTTTTTTTTTCGAAAATTATGTGAAAACAGAAAATAAAAGTTTCAGAATTCTCAATTTGAATTCCAGGAATCATTGCAATGCTAGTCTAAGACTCCGGTCCAGGAATTAGACATGGCTTCACAGCCAGCCAAGCTTTCAAAGAAAGCTTCGGTCCAAAACACTAGACATGGCTAATGGCCAGCCAAGCCTTAGCAGATCATTGCTCCAATGGCAAGATTGATGGAAATCAACAAGCTATTGTGATGATCAGTTGAAACTCGGTCCAATAAGATTAGACATGGCTTCTCAGCCAGCCAGATTTCAGCAGATCATCATGAAACTCTAGAATTCATTCTTAAGAACTCTGAAGAAAAATACCTAATCTAAGCAACAAGATGAACCGTCAGTTGTCCATACACAAGAACAATCCCCGGCAACGGCGCCAAAAACTTGGTGCGCGAAATTGTGATCACTACACAACTTTGCACAACTAACCAGCAAGTGCACTGGGTCGTCCAAGTAATACCTTACGTGAGTAAGGGTCGATCCCACGGAGATTGTTGCTATGAAGCAAGCTATGGTCACCTTGTAAATCTCAGTCAGGCAGACTCAAATGGGTATAGTGATAAACGAATAAAGCATAAAGATAAAGATAGAGATACTTATGTATATCATTGATGAGAGCTTCAGACAAGCGTATGAAGATGCCTTCCCTTCCGTCTCTCTGCTTTCCTACAGTCTTCATCCAATCCTTCTTACTCCTTTCCATGGCAAGCTCGTGTAGGGTTTCACCGTTGTCAGTGGCTACCTCCTATCCTCTCAGTGAAAATGTTCCCATGCTCTGTCACAGCATATGGCTAATCAGCTGTCGGTTCTCGGTCAGGCCGGAATAAAATCCATCGATCCTTTTGCGTCTGTCACTAACGCCCCGCCTGCTAGGAGTTTGAAGCACGTCACAGTCATTCAATCATTGAATCCTACTCAGAATACCACAGACAAGGTTAGACCTTCCGGATTCTCTTGAATGCCGCCATCAGTTCTCGCCTATACCACGAAGACTCTGATCTCACGGAATGGCTGGCTCGTTTGTCAGGCGAGCACTCGGTTGTCAGGCGATCAACCATGCATCGTGTTATCAGGAATCCAAGAGATATTCACTAAGCCTCGTATGCTTGTAGAACAAGAGTGGTTGTCAGTCACTTTGTTCATAAGTGAGAATGATGATGAGTGTCACGGATCATCACATTCATCAAGTTGAAGAACAGGTGATATCTTGGAACAAGAACAAGCGGAATTGAATAGAAGAACAATAGTAATTGCATTAATACTCGAGGTACAGCAGAGCTCCACACCTTAATCTATGGTGTGTAGAAACTCCACCGTTGAAAATACATAAGAACAAGGTCTAGGCATGGCCGAATGGCCAGCCTCCCAAATGATCTAAGAACTAGATGTCCAAAGATGATCAAAGGATCTAAAAATAATCCAAAGATGAAAATACAATAGTAAAAGGTCCTACTTATAGAAAACTAGTAGCCTAGGGTGTACAGAGATGAGTAAATGACATATAAATCCACTTCCGGGCCCACTTGGTGTGTGCTTGGGCTGAGCAATGAAGCATTTTCGTGTAGAGACTCTCCTTGGAGTTAAACGCCAGCTTTTATGCCAGTTTGGGCGTTTAACTCCCATTTAGGTGCCAGTTCCGGCGTTTAACGCTGGAATTTCTTGAGGTGACTTTGAACGCCGGTTTGGGCCATCAAATCTAGGGCAAAGTATGGACTATCATATATTGCTGGAAAGCCCAGGATGTCTACTTTCCAACGCCGTTGAGAGCGCGCCAATTGGGCTTCTGTAGCTCCAGAAAATCCACTTCGAGTGCAGGGAGGTCAGAATCCAACAGCATCTGCAGTCCTTTTGAGTCTCTGGATCAGATTTTTGCTCAGATCCCTCAATTTCAGCCAGAAAATACCTGAAATCACAGAAAAACACACAAACTCATAGTAAAGTCCAGAAAAGTGAATTTCAACTAAAAACTAATAAAAATATAATAAAGACTAACTAAAAGATACTAAAAACATACTAAAAACAATGCCAAAAAGCGTACAAATTATCCGCTCATCACTTAGAAAATGCCCCTCTGAAATGTTTTCAGAGTGGGTACAGTTAGACATCTTCTACTATGGGCTCACAGAAAAAGCTCAGATGTCTTTAGACCACTCAGCTGGTGGATCTATACACATGAGGAAGACAATTGAAGAAGCTCAAGAGCTTATAGACACTGTTGCTAGAAACCAATACTTATATTCTAGCAATGAGTTCGTTCCAAAAGAGGAAGTCATGGCATTAGTCACTGATCCTAATCCTCAAGAACAGATGAATGAGCTTAATCAACAATTACTCCTGATGACAGAACAGTTAGCAGAATTTAAAGAAATGCTCCATGATACTAAGGTTGCTAACAAGAACATAGAACTGCAGTTGAATCAAGCAAAACAGCAAATATCTAAACAGATAACAGAAGAATGTCAAGCAGTTCAACTGAGGAGTGGGAGAACACTGAATACCACTGCTCAAAAGAGCAAAAAGCCAAACAAGGAACAATTGACAGAGGATAACCAAACCAATGTTCAAAATCCCTCTGAGGACAGTAAGAGCCCAGAGAGGAATGTTATTGGCGTTCAAACGCCAGAAAGGGAAGGAAAGCTGGCGTTAAACGCCCATTCCTTGCCCAGTTCTGGCGTTCAAACGCCAGAAAAGGGGGAAAAGTTGGCGTTAAACGCCCATTTTCCACCCAATCCTGGCGTTCAGACGCCAAGGGGAGATCAGACACCTGAGAGTGCTGACAATAATCCCTCTAACAAGGCTTCTTCAACCACTTCTGTAAGAAATAAACCTGCAGCATCTAAGGTTGAAGAATATCAAGCCAAGATGCCTTATCCTCAGAAACTCCGCAAAGCGGAACAGGATAAGCAATTTGCCCGCTTTGCAGACTATCTAAGGACTCTTGAAATAAAGATTCCGTTTGCAGAGGCACTTGAGCAAATACCTTCCTATGCTAAGTTCATGAAAGAGATCTTAAGTCATAAGAAGGATTGGAGAGAAACTGAAAAAGTGTTTCTCACTGAAGAATGCAGTGCAGTCATTCTGAAAAGCTTACCAGAAAAGCTTCAAGATCCTGGAAGCTTTATGATACCATGCACATTAGAGGGCGCCTGCACCAAGACAGCCCTATGTGATCTTGGAGCAAGCATCAATCTAATACCTGCATCCACTATCAAAAAGCTTGGGTTGACTGGAGAAGTCAAACCAACCAGGATATGCCTCCAACTTGCTGATGGCTCCATTAAACACCCATCAGGCATAATAGAGGACATGATTGTCAAGGTTGGGCCCTTTGCCTTTCCAACTGACTTTGTGGTGCTGGAAATGGAGGAGCACAAGAGTGCAACTCTCATCCTAGGAAGACCTTTCCTAGCAACTGGACGAACTCTCATTGATGTACAAAGAGGGGAAGTAACCCTGAGAGTCAATGAGGATGAGTTCAAGTTGAATGCTGTAAAAGCTATGCAGCATCCAGACACACCAAATGACTGCATGGGCGCTGACATTATTGACTCTCTGGTAGAAGAGATCAATATGGCTGAAAGCCTAGAATCAGAGCTTGAAGACATCTTCAAGGATGTTCAACCTGATCAAGAAGAACCACAGGAAACAAAGGAATTTTTGAAAATTCCTCAGGAGGAGGATAAGCCTCCCAAACCTGAACTCAAACCACTACCACCATCCCTGAAATATGCATTTCTGTGAGGGGGTGAAACTTTTCCAGTGATTATAAGCTCTGCTTTAAATCCACAGGAAGAGTAAGCACTGATTCATGTGCTAAGGACACACAAGACAGCTCTTGGGTGGTCCATAAGTGATCTCAAGAGTATTAGCCCAGCTAGATGCATGCACAAGATCCTGTTGGAGGATAATGCCAAACCAGTGGTCCAACCACAAAGGAGGCTAAATCCAGCCATGAAGGAGGTAGTGCAGAAAGAGGTCACTAAATTACTAGAGACTGGGATTATTTATCCTATTTCTGATAGCCCCTGGGTGAGCCCTGTCCAAGTTGTCCCCAAAAAGGGAGGCATGACAGTGGTTCATAATGAAAAAAATGAACTGGTTCCTACAAGAACAGTTACAGGGTGGCGTATGTGTATTGACTACAGAAGGCTCAATACAGCCACCAGAAAGGATCATTTCCCTTTACCATTCATAGACCAAATGCTAGAAAGACTAGCTGGTCATGATTATTACTGCTTTTTGGATGGCTATTCAGGCTACAACCAAATTGCAGTAGATCCTCAGGACCAAGAGAAAACGGCATTTACCTGCCCTTCTGGCGTGTTTGTCTACAGAAGGATGCCTTTTAGTCTGTGCAATGCACCTGCAACCTTTCAGAGGTGCATGCTCTCTATCTTCTCAGATATGGTAGAGAAATTTCTGGAAGTCTTCATGGATGACTTCTCAGTATATGGAGACTCATTCAACTCCTGTCTTAACCACCTATCACTTGTCCTGAAAAGATGCCAAGAGACTAACCTGGTTTTAAACTGGGAGAAATGTCACTTTATGGTGACTGAAGGAATTGTCCTTGGGCACAAAATCTCAAACAGGGGAATAGAGGTGGATAAGGCAAAGGTAGAGGTAATTGAAAAATTACCACCACCTGCCAATGTTAAGGCAATCAGAAGCTTTCTGGGGTATGCAGGATTTTACAGAAGGTTTATAAAGGATTTTTCGAAAATTGCAAAACCTCTGAGTAACCTGCTAGCTGCTGACACACCATTTATGTTTGACACACAGTGTCAGCAGGCGTTTGAAACCCTGAAAGCTAAGCTGGTCACAGCACCAGTCATCTCTGCACCAGATTGGACATTGCCATTTGAGTTAATGTGTGATGCCAGTGATCATGCCATTGGTGCAGTGTTGGGACAGAGGCATAACAAACTTCTGCACGTCATTTATTATGCTAGCCGTGTTCTAAATGATGCACAGAAGAATTACACAACCACAGAAAAAGAATTACTTGCAGTGGTTTATGCCATTGACAAGTTTAGATCTTATCTAGTGGGATCCAAAGTGATTGTGTACACTGACCATGCTGCTCTTAAATACTTACTCACAAAGCAGGATTCAAAACCCAGGCTAATAAGATGGGTGTTGCTTCTGCAAGAGTTTGATATAGAAATAAGAGACAGAAAAGGGACAGAGAACCAAGTAGCCGATCATCTGTCCCGAATAGAACCAGTAGCTGGGGCGTCCCTCCCTTCTACTGAGATCTCTGAGACTTTCCCAGATGAGCAACTCTTTGCCATTCAGGAAGCTCCTTGGTTTGCAGATATTGCAAATTATAAAGCTGTGAGGTTCATACCCAAGGAGTACAGCAGTGTGCAAAGAAAGAAATTAATTTTAGATGCCAAGTACTACCTCTGGGATGAACCATATCTCTTTAAGAGATGTGCTGACGGAGTGATCCGCAGATGTGTACCCAGAGAAGAAGCACAAAGGATCCTATGGCATTGCCATGGATCACAGTATGGAGGACATTTTGGAAGTGAGCGAACAGCCACTAAAGTCCTCCAGTGTGGCTTCTACTGGCCTACTCTCTATAAAGATTCCCGAGAGTTTGTGCGTAACTGTGACAGTTGCCAAAGAGCTGGTAACTTGCCTCACGGATATGCCATGCCTCAACAAGGGATATTAGAGATAGAATTGTTTGATGTATGGGGAATTGACTTCATGGGTCCGTTCCCACCATCATACTCAAACACTTACATTCTGGTGGCAGTGGACTATGTATCTAAGTGGGTAGAAGCAATTGCTACACCCACTAATGATACCAAGACCGTGCTGAAATTCCTCCAGAAACACATCTTCAGCAGGTTTGGTGTTCCCAGAGTACTAATTAGTGATGGGGGCACTCATTTCTGCAATAGACAGCTATACTCTGCTATGGTTAGGTATGGAATCAGCCATAAAGTGGCAACTCCGTATCATCCACAGACAAATGGGCAAGCTGAAGTCTCTAACAGAGAGCTAAAAAGAATCCTAGAACGGACTGTGATAGCCCGAAGAAAGGATTGGGCAAAGAGCTTGGATGATGCTCTGTGGGCATACAGAACAGCATTCAAGACTCCTATAGGAACCTCTCCATACCAACTGGTGTATGGGAAGGCCTGTCATCTGCCCGTGGAACTGGAACATAAAGCCTACTGGGCAACCAGATTCCTAAACATGGATGCTCAGTTAGCTGGTGAAAAAAGATTGCTCCAGTTAAATGAGCTAGAGGAGTTCAGACTCAATGCCTTTGAAAATGCAAAAATTTATAAGGAAAAGGCAAAGAAGTGGCATGACAAGAAGTTGTCAACCAGAGTCTTTGAGCCAGGACAAAAAGTTCTGCTCTTCAACTCCAGGCTCAAATTATTTCCAGGAAAACTCAAATCCCGATGGAGGGGTCCGTATGTGATCACAGGAGTGTCACCATATGGATATGTTGAGCTTCAGGATATTGATTCTGACAAAAAGTTCATTGTTAATGGACAGAGAATCAAGCATTATCTTGAAAGCAATTTTGAGCAGGAATGCTCAAAACTGAGACTTGAGTGAGTCTCAGTAAAGGTCCAGCTAAAGACAGTAAAGAAGCGCTTGCTGGGAGGCAACCCAGTCATTAGGGGGCTATATGATTTGTTTTTACAGAGGCAAGTATCAAAAATGAAGGAATTCACAGAGTTACAGAAGGATTCAGCTCAAAAAGCAGAGAAAAAGAGCTTACTGGCGAAAAAATGCCAGTAAGGGGCATTTTGGGCGTTAAACGCCAGAATGGGTACCATTCTGGGCGTTTAACGCTAGGAATGGTGCCATTTTGGGCGTTAAACGCCAGAATGGGCACCATTCTGGGCGTTTAACGCCAGGTGTGCAGAATCCTGGGCGTTTAGAAAAACGCCCAGTGATAAAGGCTTTCTGGCGTTTAACGCCAGCCAGGGCACCTGGCTGGGCGTTAAACGCCCAAAAGGGGCATCAAATGGGCGTTAAACGCCAGAATGGGTGCCATTCTGGGCGTTTAACGCCAGAAAGGTGGGGGGACCACAATTTCGTTTTCAACTCAAATTTTTTCAAACTTTCTTTTTACCCATACTCTTCTACATAAATGCACTTCAACCTTTCATCATTCACTCTCAAATCTTCACAAATCAAAACCATTCTTCAAATCTATCTCAAATTAATCCCAAATCTTCTTCAAAAACTCACCCTTTTTTTCAAATTCTTTCCATATCTTCTCAAATCTCTTCTTATTTTTTTTCAAAATCTCCTTCCTCCCCCCCTTATAAGAACACGTTCGGCCCCTCATTGCCCACACCATTCGAATTTGCTCCTCTCTCTCTCTTCTTTCCTTTCTTTTGCTTGGGGACAAGCAAACCTCTAAGTTTGGTGTGCTTTTCCGTGATCACTAAGCCAAGATTCATCAATATCATGGCTCCTAAGGGAAAACAAACCAATTTAAGAGGCAAGAAAGAGAATAATCCAAAGAATCTTTGGAATCAAGAGAAGTTCTTAACTAAAGAACATGAAGACCATTATCACAAAATAATGGGTCTGAGGTCAGTGATCCCGGAAGTAAAATTTGATTTGAAAAAAGATGAATATCCGGGGATCCAAGAGAAAATTCGAAACAGAGGATGGGAAGTTCTAACCAATCCTGAGACAAAGGTTGGAAGGAACATGGTTCAGGAATTCTACTCAAATCTGTGGCTGACAGATAAGCAGAGAATGACTGGAACCACTTACCATACCTACAGAACCATGGTCAGAGGGAAAGTTATGTACTTCCATCTGGACAAAATAAGAGAAATCTTCAAGTTGCCTCAACTGCAAGATGATCCTGACTCCTTTAATAGGAGAATGGTGAGAGCAGACAAAGGGTTTGATCAAGTTCTAGAGGACATATGCCTCCCTGGAACTAAGTGGATAACCAATTCTAAGGGTGTCCCAAACCAACTCAAGAGGGGAGACCTCAAACCAATTGCAAGAGGTTGGCTAGACTTTATTGGGCGTTCCATACTGCCCACTAGCAACCGTTCTGAGGTAACTATCAAGAGAGCAGTGATGATTCATTGCATTATGCTTGGAAAAGAAGTGGAGGTTCATCATGTGATTGCCTGTGAGATCTACACAATTGCAAATAAGAATTCCACTGTAACAAAATTGGCTTACCCAAGCTTGATCTCCTTGCTCTGTAAAGAGGCTGGGGTAAAGATGGAAGCAGATGAATTCATACCCATTGAACATCCAATCACCAAGAAGTCAATGGAAGGAGCAAGAGGAGCAGGGGCGTGAACTCCAAGAGCTGAAACGCCAAAAGCTCTCTTCTCAAGCTGAGGGAGCATCCACTTCTCAAAATCAAGGTTGTTGAGTCCTAACTCTGTGAAAACCTCTATCATTAGGAGCCTATGTTTTGCGTTTTTTTTGTTTTGTTTTCTATTTCTAGTTTCATCTTATATTTATTTTCTGAGTCTTGTTCTTAATTCATAATTAATAAAATTTGAAGTTTATGCCTTAAAGCTATGAATGTCCTATGAATCCATCACCTCTCTTAAATGAAAAATGCTTTAACCACAAAAGAACAAGAAGTACAGGATTTCGAAATTTATCCTTGAAACTAGTTGAATTAGTTTGATGTGGTGACAATACTTTCTGTTTTCTGAATGAATGCTTGAACAGTGCATATGTCTTTTGAATTTGTTGTTTTGAGAATGTTAAAATTGTTGGCTCTTGAAAGAATGAGGAAAAAGGAGACATGTTATTGAGGATCTGAAAAATCATAAAAATGATTCTTGAAGCAAGAAAAAGCAGTGAATACAAAAAAAATTTGAAAAAAAAAAAGAAAAAAAAAGAAAAAGAAAGAAATAAAGTTGTGAACCAAGGCAAAAAGAGTGTGCTTAAGAACCCTGGACACCTCTAATTGGGGACTCTAGCAAAGCTGAGTCACAATCTGAAAAGGTTCACCCAATTATGTGTCTGTGGCATGTATGTATCTGGTGGTAATACTGGAAGACAGAGTGCTTTGGGCCACAGCCAAGACTCATACACTAGCTATGTTCAAGAATCATTATACTTAACTAGGAGAATCAATAACACCATCTGAGATCTGAATTCTTATAGATGCCAATCATTCTGAACTTCAAAGGATAGAGTGAGATGCCAAAACTGTTCGGAGGCAAAAAGCTACTAGTCCCGCTCATCTAATTGGAACTATGTTTCTTTGATATTTTGGAGTCTATAGTATATTCTCTTCTTTTTATTCTATTTTGATTTTCAGTTGCTTGGGGACAAGCAACAATTTAAGTTTGGTGTTGTGATGAGCGGATAATTTGTACCCTTTTTGGCATTGTTTTTAGTATGTTTTTAGTAGGATTTAGTTAGTTTATAGTATATTTTTATTAGTTTTTAGCTAAAATTCACTTTTCTGGACTTTACTATGAGTTTGTGTGTTTTTCTGTGATTTCAGGTATTTTCTGGCTGAAATTGAGGGTCCTGAGCAAAAATCTGATTCAGAGACTGAAAAGGACTGCAGATGCTGTTGGATTCTGACCTCCCTGCACTCGAAGTGGATTTTCTGGAGCTACAGAAGCCCAATTGGCGCGCTCTCAACGGCATTGGAAAGTAGACATCCTGGGCTTTCCAGCAATATATGATAGTCCATTCTTTGCCCAAGATTTGATGGCCCAAACCGGCGTTCAAAGTCACCCTCAGGAATTCCAGCGTTAAACGCTGGAACTGGCATAAAACTTGGAGTTAAACGCCCAAACTGGCATGAAAGCTGGCGTTTAACTCCAGAAAAGGTCTCTACACGAAAATGCTTCATTGCTCAACCCAAGCACACACCAAGTGGGCCCGGAAGTGGATTTTTATGTCATTTACTCATTTTTGTATACCCTAGGTTACTAGTTTACTATTAATAGGATCTTTTGACATTGTAACTGTACCTCATGATATTTTTACACATTTCATTGTATACCTTCCACGGCATGAGTCTCTAAACCCCATGGTTGGGGGTGAGGAGCTCTGCTGTGTCTTGATGGATTAATGCAATTACTACTGTTTCTTATTCAATCATGCTTGCTTCCATTCTAAGATATCACTTGCTCTTAACCTGGATGAATGTGATGATCCGTGACACTCATCATCATTCTCAACTATGAACATGTGCCTGACAACCACCCCTGTTCTACTTTAGATTGAGTAGATATCTCTTGGATTCCTTAACCAGAATCTTCGTGGTATAAGCTAGAACTGATGGCGGCATTCAAGAGAATCCGGAAGGTCTAAACCTTGTCTGTGGTATTCTGAGTAGGATTCAATGATTGAATGACTGTGACGTGCTTCAAACTCCTAGCAGGCGGGGCGTTAGTGACAGACGCAAAAGAATCAATGGATTCTATTCCGGCCTGACCGAGAACCGACAGATGATTAGCCATGCTGTGACAGAGCATAGGAACGTTTTCACTGAGAGGATGGGAGGTAGCCACTGACAACGGTGAAACCCTACATACAGCTTGCCATGGAAGGAGCCTTGCGTGTTTGATGAAGAAGACAGTAGGAAAGCAGAGATTCAGAAGATGGAGCATCTCCAAAGCCTCAACCTTTTCTCCATTACTGCAAAACAAGTACCTATTTCATGTTCTTTTGCTTTTCACAATCAATCCTGATAATTTCTGATATCATGACTAAGATTTACAAGATAACCATAGCTTGCTTCAAGCCGACAATCTCCGTGGGATCGACCCTTGCTCACGCAAGGTATTACTTGGACGACCCAGTGCACTTGCTGGTTAGTTGTGCGGGATTGCAAAAGTGTGATTGCAATTTCGTGCACCAACAATCTGAAAAGGTTCACCCAGTTATGTGTCTGTGGCATTCATGTATCCAGTGGTAATACTGGAAAACAAAGTGCTTAGGGCCACAGCCAAGACTCATAAGTAGCTATGTTCAAGAATCAACATGCTTAACTAGGAAATTCAATAACACTATCCGAAATTCTAAGTTCCTAGAGAAGCCAATCATTCTAAGCTTCAAAGGAAAAAGTGAGATGCTAAAACTATTCAGAAGCAAAAAGCTACAAGTCCCGCTCATCTAATTATAATTAATATTCATTGATATTTTGGAATTTATAGTATATTCTCTTCTTTTTATCCTATTTGATTTTCAGTTGCTTGGGGACAAGCAACAATTTAAGTTTGGTGTTGTGATGAGCGGATAATTTATACGCTTTTTGGCATTGTTTTTAGGTAGTTTTTAGTAAGTTCAAGCTACTTTTAGGGATGTTTTCATTAGTTTTTATGTTAAATTCACATTTCTGGACTTTACTATGAGTTTGTGTGTTTTTCTGTGATTTCAGGTAATTTCTGGCTGAAATTGAGGGACTTGAGCAAAACTCTGAAAAAGGCTGACAAAAAGGACTGCTGATGCTGTTGGAATCTGACCTCCCTGCACTCAAAATGGATTTTCTGGAGCTACAGAACTCCAAATGGCGCGCTTTCAATGGCGTTGGAAAGTAGACATCCAGAGCTTTCCAGAAATATATAATAGTTCATACTTTATTCGGAAATTGATGACGTAACTTGGCATTGAACGCCAAGTTCATGCTGCTGTCTGGAGTTAAACGCCAGAAAAACGTCATGATCCGGAGTTGAACGCCCAAAACACGTCATAACTCAGAGTTCAACTCCAAGAAAAGCCTCAGCTCATGGATTGATCAAGCTCAGCCCAAACATACACCAAATGGGCCCCGGAAGTGGATTTATGCATCAATTACTTACTCATGTAAACCCTAGGAGCTAGTTTATTATAAATAGAACTTTTTACTATCGTAATCGTATCCTGGATCCGGGGATTGTATTTTGAATCCTGTGATCACATTTAGGGGGCTGGCCATTCGGCCATGCCTGAACCTTTCACTTATGTATTTTCAACGGTGGAGTTTCTGCACACCATAGATTAAGGGTGTGGAGCTCTGCTGTACCTCAAGTTTCAATACAATTACTATTACTTCTTATTCAATTCTCTCTTATTCTTATTCCAAGATATTCATTCGCACCCAAGAACATGATGAATGTGATGATTATGTGACGCTCATCAT
The DNA here is from genome assembly GCF_014773155.1 of Arachis stenosperma. Classification (NCBI taxonomy): domain Eukaryota; kingdom Viridiplantae; phylum Streptophyta; class Magnoliopsida; order Fabales; family Fabaceae; genus Arachis; species Arachis stenosperma. The sequence continues at coordinate 26,516,627 of NC_080384.1, forward strand.
CATTCTCACCTATGAACACGCGTGATTGACAACCACCTTCATTCTACATGCAACCGAGCTTGAATGTGTATCTCTTAGATTCTCCAACAGAATCTTCGTGGTATAAGCTAGATGGATGGCGGCATTCATGAGGATCCGGAAAGTCTAACCTTGTCTGTGGTATTCCGAGTAGGATCCTGGGAATCCGGAAAGTCTAACCTTGTCTGTGGTATTCCGAGTAGGATTCCGGTAATGAATGACTGTGACGTGCTTCAGACTCGCAAGTGCTGGGCGTTAGTGACAGACGCAAAAGAATCAAGGGATTTTATTCCAGCAGGAGCGGGAACCAACCAATGATTAGCCGTGCTGTGACAGAGCGCGTGAGCGTAGTTTTCACTGCGAGGATGGGATGTAGCCTTCGGCCAGTGTGATGCCTCCAGACGATTAGCCATGCGAGTGACAGCGCAGAGGACCATTTTCCAGAGAGGATACAAAGTAGCCATCATCGAACGGTGAACCCCTATACACAGCTTGCTATGGAAAGGAGTAAGAAGGATTGAATTGAAGCAATAGGAAAGTAGGCGTTCTTGAGCCATACAGTATCTCCATTCGCTTATCTGAAATTCCCACCAATGAATCTGCATAAGTATTCTATCCCTTTTATTATTTCTTTTTATTATTAATTTTTGAAACCATAAACCAATTTAATCTGCCTAACTGAGATTTACAAGGTGACCATAGCTTGCTTCATGCCAACAATCTCTGTGGGATCGACCCTTACTCACGTAAGGTTTATTACTTGGACGACCCAGTACACTTGCTGGTTAGTTGAACGGAGTTGTGAATTCAACCAGTGCCATAATAATGATGTCATACAAGTACAAAAGAATATGGATCACAATTTCGTCCACCAAGAGTCGAGGACACTGAGGAGAAGTTCACCTTCGTGAACAGAAACCTCCCGCATAACTTGAAGGAACCTCTAATGGAAATGATAAGGGCTAACGGCGACCTATTTACATGGACACCAGCTGACATGCCGGGGATAGACCCCCAACTAATGTCACATCACTTGGCCGTGATGGCGGAGGCCAGACCGGTAGCTCAAAGGAGAAGGAAAATGTCGCAAGAGCAAGCAGAGGAGGTGGCCATGCATATGGCTAGCCTCCTTGAAGCAGGATTTATTCGAGAACTTGACTACTCGACCTGGCTGTCGAATGTAGTTCTGGTGAAAAAGCACAATGGAAAATGGAGGATGTGTGTGGATTATTCTGACTTCAACAAAGCATGCCCTAAGGACTGCTATCCCCTACCCAATATTGATGCGCTCGTCAATGCAGCAGCGGGATATCAGTATCTGAGCTTTATGGATGCTTATTCTGGCTATAATCAAATTCCAATGCACCGGCCAGACGAAGAGAAGACAACGTTCATAACGCCAGGAGGAATATACTGCTACAAGGTAATGCCGTTTGGCCTGAAGAATGCCGGGGCCACGTACCAAAGGTTAATGAACAAAATATTCAGCGACCTCATAGGTAAAACGGTGGAAGTATATGTGGATGATATCCTTGCAAGACCACCCGACCTGAAGACCTATTAAGCGACCTAGGAAATGTGTTCGCCTCCCTCTGACAACACGACATGAGGCTCAACCCACTCAAATGCGTCTTTGCCAAGGAAGCAGAAAAATTCCTAGGGTTCATGATAACTCAAAGAGGGGTCGAGGCCAACCCAGAAAAGTGCCAGGCAATACTCCAAATAAAGAGTCTGGGCTGTGTCAAGGATGTGCAGAGGTTGTCAGGCAGACTCACCGCCCTATCCCATTTCCTTGGAGCATCGGCTGCTAGGGCGCTACCATTTTTCAACCTTATGAAAAAGGGGATAGTGTTTGAATGGACCCTGGCGTATGAGGAAGCATTTAAGCATTTCAAAGAGATCCTTGCAACACCACCCGTGCTCGGGAAGCCCAAGGTCGGAGAACCACTCTACCTATACCTGGCCATAACGGAGGAAGCGCTGGCGGTAGTTTTGGTACGGAAAGAAGGGAAGGTTCAACAACCAATTTACTTTGTGAGTAGAGCACTGCAAGGAGCAGAACTGAGATACATCAAATTATAAAAGCTACCTCTGGCACTGCTAACCTTTTCCCGCAGACTATGGCAATACTTCCAGGGTCACCAAGTGGTCGTGAGAACGGACCAGGGAATCCGCCAAGTGCTCCAGAAACCCGACTTAGCGGGAAAAATGATGACTTGGGCCATCGAGCTATCTCAGTATGATTTGTGATATGAGCCCCGGCATGCGATTAAGGCACAAGCAATGGCAGACTTCTTGGTAGAGGTAACAGGGGATCCGACCGAGGAGGCGGGCATACGGTGGAGGCTCCATGTGGACGGGCCCTCCAACCAAACGTCCGGAGGCACCGGGATCATCTTGGAAAGCCCTTTCGGGGTCATATACGAACAATCAATCAAGTTTGAATTTCCCATATCGAACAACCAAGCAGAGTACGAGGCCCTCTTGGGCTGCTTGATCCTAGCTTGGGAAGTCGGGGCTACGAGGCTGGAAGTGTGCAGTGACTTACAGGTCGTCACCTCACAAGTAAATGGAAGCTACCAAGCCAGAGACTCGCAGTTGCAGAAGTACTTGGAGAAGGTCAAAGAGCTGAGCAAACAATTCGAGGAGGTCGCGGTCTAACACGTTCCAAGGGAAAGGAACACACGGGCAGACCTCCTATCCAAGCTAGCAATCACGAAATCGGGAGTCGGCAACCGGTCCTTTATTCAAGGCATGATAAAAGAACCAGCAGTTTCCCTCCACCTGACAAAGATAGGCCCATCCTGGATGGACCCCATCACTAATTTCCTAGAAAATGGTAAACTCCCTGACGACGAGAAGGAAGCTAAAGCGTTGAGAAGGGAGGCGGCCAAATATGCGATCATACAAGGCCAACTGTTTAAAAAGGGACGTAGCCAACCCTTACTGAAGTGCCTGCATCCCGACCAAACAGACTACGTGCTTAGAGAGGTCCACGAGGGGTGCTGTGGACATCACATCGGGGGCAAAGCCCTAGCAAGAAAGCTCATCCGAGCTGAATATTACTAGCCATCGATGATGATGGACTCCAAAGAATTCGTAAGGAAATGCGTCAAGTGCCAAGAGAATGCCAACTTCCACAAAGCGCCGGCAACCGAATTAAGCCTATTGACATCCTCTCGACCTTTCGCACAGTGGGGAGTCGACCTACTGGGACCTTTCACGGTTGGCCCGGGGCAAGTCAAATACATCATAGTTGCTATCGACTACTACACCAAATGGATAGAGGCTGAACCACTGGTCAGTATATCCTCATCCAATTGTCGAAATTTTATGTGGAGGCAGGTGATAACTCGATTCAACATCCCAGAAGTTGTTATCTCCAATAACGGGACATAGTTCACTGACAAGAAATTCGCGGAGTTCCTCACCGGTCTTGGCAAAAAGCAGAAATTCTCCTCTGTACAGCATCCCCAGACGAACGGTCAAGTTGAGGCCACAAACAAGGTCGTCTTGCTGGGCCTCAAGAAGCGGCTTGCTAACAAAAAAGGTGCATGGGCCGACGAACTCGACTCGATTCTCTGGTCTTACCGAACAACCGAGCAGTCGTCCACGGGAGAAACCGCTTTCCGCCTGACGTACGGGGTGGAAGCAATGATACCCGTTGAGATCGGCGAGTCGAGCCCACGATTACTTCTGAAGGGAGTAGAGGAAGCTGTGGAAAAGGACCTTGCAAATGAGGCTAGGGAGATGGTCCATTTGTCAGAAATAGCACTAAAGCAAAGAATGGCCTTGCGCTACAACACCAAAGTGCTCAAGAGAGAATTTGAACAAAACGACCTCGTCCTGCGACGCAACGATATCGGGCTACCGACTTAAGGGGAAGGTAAACTGGCGGCAAACTGGGAAGGCCCCTACAAAGTCAAAGAGGTGATTGGCAAGGGTGCCTACAAATTGGAGAAGCTCGATGGCAAGGAAGTCCCGAGAACTAGGAATGCAGGTAACTTGAGAAGATTTTATTCCTAGCTCAAACACGCCGATTAAGCGATCCGATGGGCTCAGTAATTTACTTTTGTTTACTTATTATGACAATAGACTTGTTTAACTATCGATTAATGTTTACTTGTCAAAATTACCTTCCCATTTACACATCCCACGACAAAAAGTTCCTTATAATACATGTTAAACGGGACAACGATACGGTGCCTAGGGACTGATCACCCCGGGAGCCAACTAAGTTAACGCCATAACAAATGGCTACAGCAAAGCCACAACTTGGCTTCGCTAAATTACCAACATAACGGTAAACAAACACGAGCGACAAGCCAATACCAACAAAATGATAACAAAACAAAACGAAAATGCTACCGGATAAGCAGAGAAAGATGATAATCACAAGCTGACCAAGCGACTACTAAAGTATATCAAAAAGAAAGTTCCACAAGTTCTACAACAAAATCACAAACTCCATACAAAGATACAAGAGATCATTTCTTGGGCATATCGACAATCTTGCCATCCTTGATTGTTTTAAAGACCCCTATCACTGACGTGTCAAAGTCAGGGGCCACGATCTTAACCTGGGCTTTAAGAGCCTCTTCAGTCATCAAGATCGCGCTTTTTCCTTGCTTCACGGTCTCTTTATGCTTCTTCTTAAACTCTTCGGCTTCAGCTTGAGTGGCCTTAGCCGATGAGATGGCCACATCACATTCTTTCTCCAAAGCAACCACCCGAACTTACGCGGCATTGAGCTGGCTCTCCAAAGTCATCTTCTGCTCGGTCAGACGCAATACGGTAGCATTAGAGGTCTTCAATTTTTCCTCGGCAGATGATGAGCGGATAATTTATACACTTTTTGGCATTGTTTTTAGGTAATTTTTAGTGAGATCTAGCTACTTTTAGGGATGTTTTCATTAGTTTTTATGCTAAATTCACATTTCTGGACTTTACTATGAGTTTATATGTTTTTCTGTGATTTCAGGTATTTTCTGGCTGAAATTGAGGGACCTGAGCAAAACTCTGATAAGAAGGCTGACAAAGGACTGCTGATGCTGTTGGATTCTGACTTTCCTGCACTCGAAATGAATTTTCTGGAGCTACAGAACTCCAAATGGCGCGCTCTTAACGGCGTTGGAAAGTAGACATCCAGAGCTTTCCAGCAATATATAATATTTCATACTTTATTCGAGATTAGATGATGTAAACTGGCGCTCAACGCCAGTTCCATGCTGCATTCTGGAGTCAAACGCCAGAAACACGTCACGAACCAGAGTTGAACACCAAAAATATGTTATAACTTGGCGTTCAACTCCAAAAGAAGCCTCTGCACGTGTAAAGCTCAAGATCAGCCTAAACACACACCAAGTGGGTCCCAGAAGTGGAAGCCTTTTCCATTATCCAAATATGGTGGAAGCCTTTTCCATTATCTTCTCAGCAACAGACAGAGAATTCTGAGCAGAGTACCTCTAACTTAGCAAATATAGTCTCTGATCTGTCTAAGGCCACTCTAAGCTTCATGAGTGAAACAAAGTCCTCTGATGAGCGGATAATTTATACGCTTTTTGGCATTGTTTTTAGGTAGTTTTTAGTAAGTTCAAGCTACTTTTAGGGATGTTTTCATTAGTTTTTATGTTAAATTCACATTTCTGGACTTTACTATGAGTTTGTGTGTTTTTCTGTGATTTCAGGTAAATTCTGGCTGAAATTGAGGGACTTGAGCAAAACTCTGAAAAAGGCTTACAAAAGGACTGCTGATGCTGTTGGATTCTGACCTCCCTGCACTCGAAATGGATTTTCTGGAGCTACAGAACTCCAAATGGCGCGCTCTCAACGGCGTTGGAAAGTAGACATCCAGGGCTTTCCAGAAATATATAATAGTCCATACTTTATTCGGAAATTGACGACGTAACTTGGCGTTGAACGCCAAGTTCATGCTGCTGTCTGGAGTTAAACGCCAGAAAAACGTCATGATCCGGAGTTGAACGCCCAAAACACGTCATAACTCGGAGTTCAACTCCAAGAGGAGCCTCAGCTCGTGGATTGATCAAGCTCAGCCCAAACATACACCAAGTGGGCCCCGGAAGTGGATTTATGCATCAATTACTTACTCATGTAAACCCTAGGAGCTAGTTTATTATAAATAGAACATTTAACTATTGTATTTGACATCTTTTGATCACTTTAGATCTTAGGATCAGATCTTTGAACGCATAGTTCTTAGACCATGGGGGCTGGCCATTCGGCCATGCCTGAACCTTTTACTTATGTATTTTCAACGGTGGAGTTTCTGCACACCATAGATTAAGGGTGTGGAGCTCTGCTGTACCTCAAGTATTAATGCAATTCTATTTTCTTTTATTCAATTCTCTCTTATTCTTATTCCAAGATATTCATTCGCACCTAAGAACATGATGAATGTGATGATTAGATAACCCTCATCATCATTCTCACTTATGAACGCGCGTGATTGACAACCACTTCCGTTCTACATGCAACCGAGCTTGAATGTGTATCTCTTAGATTCCCCAACAGAATCTTCGTGGTATAAGCTAGATAGATGGCGGCATTTATGAGGATCCAGAAAGTCTCACCTTGTCTGTGGTATTCCGAGTAGGATCCTGGGAATCCGGAAAGTCTAACCTTGTCTGTGGTATTCCGAGTAGGATTCTGGTAATGAATGACTGTGACGTGCTTCAGACTTGCAAGTGCTGGGCGTGATGACAAACGCAAAAGAATCAAGGGATTCTATTCCAGTAGGCGCAGGAACCAACCAGTGATTAGCCGTGCTGTGACAGAGTGCGTGAGCGTAGTTTTCACTGCGAGGATGGGATGTAGCCATCAACCATGGGTGATGCCTGATGAGCGGATATTTTATACGCTTTTTGGGGGTAATTTCATGTAGATTTTAGTATGTTTTACTTAGTTTTTAGTTAAATATTATTAGTTTTTAGGCAAAAATCATATTTCTGGACTTTACTATGAGTGTGTGTATTTTTCTGTGATTTCAGGTATTTTCTGGCTGAAATTGAGGGAGTTGAGCAAAAATCTGACTTAGGCTGAAAAAGGACTGCTGATGCTGTTGGATCCTGACCTACCTGAACTCGAACTGGATTTTCTGGAGCTACAGGAGTCCAATTGGCGCGCTCTCAACGGCGTTGGAAAGTAGACATCCAGGGCTTTCCAGCAATATATAATAGTCCATACTTTGCGCGAGGATAGACGACGTAACTTGGCGTTGAACGCCAAGTTCATGTTGCTGTCTGGAGTTAAACGCCAGAAAAACGTCATGATCCGGAGTTGAACGCCCAAAACACGTCATAATCTGAAGTTTGACGCCAAGAAAGGCCTTTACACGTGGAAAGCTTTAGTCTCAGCCCCAGCACACACCAAGTGGGCCCCAGAAGTGGATTTCTGCACCAATTATCTTAGTTTATTCATTTTTCTGTAAACCTAGGTTACTAGTTTACTATTTAAACAACTTTTACAGACAATTCTTGCACCTCATGACATTTTCAGATCTGAATTACATACTTTTGACGGCATGAGTCTCTAAACTCCATTGTTGGGGGTGAGGAGCTCTGCAGCGTCTCGATGATTTAATACAATTCCTTTGTTTTCCATTCAAACACGCTTGTTCTTATCTAAGATGTTTATTCGTGCTCAATTGTGAAGAAGGTGATGATCCGTGACACTCATCACCTTCCTCAACCCATGAACGTGTGCCTGACAACCACCTCCGTTCTACATCAGATTGAATGAATGTCTCTTAGCTTCCCTAATCAGAATCTTCGTGGTATAAGCTGGATTGATGGCGGCATTCATGAGAATCCAGAAAGTCTAAACCTTGTCTGTGGTATTCCAAGTAGGATTCCAGGATTGAATGACTGTGACGTGCTTCAAACTCCTGAGGGCTGGGCGTTAGTGACAGACGCAAAAGAATCAAGGGATTCTATTCCAACCTGATTGAGAACCGACAGATGATTAGCCGTGCTGTGACAGAGCATAGGAACGTTTTCACTGAGAGGATGGGAGGTAGCCATTGACAACGGTGACACCCTACAGAGAGCTTGCCATGGAAGGAACCTGCGTGTGAGAAGAGGATTCCAAGGAAGAGTTGAAGTCAAAGGACAAAGCATCTCCAAAACTCCAACATATTCCACAATCCTTTATAAACAAGTAACTCTATTGTTCAAGTAATCCAAACAATTTTCTTTGACATCCTGACTAAGACAAATAAAATAAATATTGATTGCTTCAAGCCAATAATCTCCGTGGGATCGACCCTTACTCACGTAAGGTATTACTTGGACGACCCAGTGCACTTGCTGGTTAGTTGTGCGAATCACAAATTCGTGCACCAAGTTTTTGGCGCCGTTGCCGGGGATTATTGAGTTTGAACAATTGAAGGCTTATTTTATTTCTTAGATTAGGAATAATTTATTTTTGTTGTTACAGAGTCATTAAATTTTGATAGGATAGTTTCTTTTCAAAAATTTCTTTTCAAAAATATTATTTTTCTTAATTAATTGTTAAATTTTCGTGAGTTTAGTGTCTTGTTCTAAGTTTGGTGTTAATTGCATCTTTTATATTTTCTTTGAAAATTTCGTGTTGGTGTTCTTGGTTCTTCCTTGATCTTTAAGTTGTTCTTGATAATTGGTTATACCCTTTGGAACCTTTTTCAAAAAATAATTTTTCTTGGATTGAATCTTGTGCCAAACTTTAAGTTTGGTGTTTTCTTGTTAATCTCTTTATAATTTTCGAAAATTTTCTTAAAGTTTTCTAAAAATTTTAAGTTTGGTGTTCTTTCTTTTGTTCTTAGTGTTCTTGTGAATCTTCAAGGTGTTCTTGAATTTTTCTTGTGTCTTGATCTTAAAATTTTTAAGTTTGGTGTTCCTTGGTGTTTTTCCCTCCAAAAATTTTCAAAAATAAGGAGCACTAGATCTAAAAATTTTAAGTCTTGTGTCTTTTGTGTGTTTTTCTCTTTCATCATAAAAATTCAAAATTCAAAAAAAAAATTTATTTTCTAACTATTTTTAAAACTATATTTTCGAAATTTTTAATTTAAAATTCAAATTTTAATTTCAATTTTTTTCGAAAAAATTTTTCACAAAATATTTTCAAAATATTTTTTATATATATTCCATTTTTATTTATTCCATTACTATAAAATAAATAAATATCAACATATAAATTCTCAACTTGTATTCCATTATGGAAGTAAGTGGGAATGAACAGTCCAAGAGGACTTTGGGGTCATATGCTAACCCCACTACTGCTTCATATGGGAGTAGTATCTGTATACCCTCCATTGGAGTTAGTAGCTTTGAGCTGAATCCTCAGCTCATTATCATGGTGCAGCAAAACTGCCAGTATTCTGGTCTTCCACATGAAGAACCTACAGAGTTTCTGGCACAATTTCTGCAAATTGCTGATACAGTACATGATAAGGAAGTAGATCAGGATGTCTACAGACTATTACTGTTTCCATTTGCTGTAAAAGATCAAGCTAAGAGGTGGTTAAATAACCAGCCTAAGAACAGCATAAAAACATGGAAACAACTGTTAGAAAAATTCCTGAATCACTACTTCCCTCCCAAACGGATGACACAGCTAAGGCTAAACATCCAAGGCTTCAAACAAGGAGATCATGAATCCCTTTATGATGCTTGGGAGAGATACAGAGAGATGCTAAGAAAATGCCCCTCTGAAATGTTTTCAGAATGGGTGCAATTAGACATCTTCTACTATGGGCTTACAGAAAAAGCTCAGATTTCTCTAGACCACTCAGCTGGTGGATCTATACATATGAGAAAAACAATTGAAGAGGCTCAAGAGCTTATTGATACAGTTGCCAGAAATCAACATCTGTACCTAAGCAGTGAATCCTCCATGAAAGAAGAAGCTAAAACAGTAACTGCAGAACTCAGTCCAGTGGATCAGGCTAATGAATTCAATCAGCAATTAGATTTTCTAACTCAGCAACTGGCCGAATTCAAGGAAATATTACAGGAAACAAGAATGGCTAACAGGAACATGGAAGTACAATTAAAGCAGACAGAAAAGCAACTGTCAAAACAAATAACAGAAGAATGCCAAGCAGTTCAATTAAGAAGTGGGAAAACATTAAATACCTCACTTCAAAGCAGCAGAAAACCAAGAAATGAACAAGTGGATACTCAAAATCCCTCTGAGGACAATCAGAGCCCAGAGAGGAACAAAGCTGGCGCTGAACGCCCAGACCATGCTCATTCCTGGCGTTCAACGCCAGAAACAAGCATGGATCTGGCGTTGAACGCCCAAAGGGAGCATGGTTCTGGCGTTCAAACGCCAGTAACAAACAAGGAAGTGGCGTTTGACGCCACTCCAGCTCCCACCACTGGCATTCAAATGCCAGTGGGGAATCAGTCACATACAAGTGCTGACCTTCCTAAAAAGGCTTCCCAACCCACTTCTGTAGGTAATAAACCTGCAGCAACTAAGGTTGAGGAATACAAAGCCAAAATGCCTTATCCTCAAAAACTCCGCCAAGCGGAACAGGATAAGCAATTTGCCCGCTTTGCAGACTATCTCAGGACTCTTGAAATAAAGATTCCGTTTGCAGAAGCACTTGAGCAAATACCTTCTTATGCTAAGTTCATGAAAGAAATCTTAAGCCATAAGAAGGATTGGAGGGAAACTGAAAAAGTCTACCTCACTGAAGAATGCAGTGCAGTCATTCTGAAAAGCTTACCTGAGAAGCTTAAAGATCCTGGGAGCTTTATGATACCATGCACATTAGAGGGTAATTGTACCAAGCAAGCTTTATGTGATCTTGGGGCAAGTATCAACCTAATACCTGCATCTACCATCAGAAAGCTTGGTTTAACTGAAGAAATTAAACCAACCAGGATATGTCTTCAACTTGCTGATGGCTCCATTAAGTACCCATCAGGCGTGATTGAAGACATGATTGTCAAGGTTGGGCCATTCGCCTTTCCTACTGACTTTGTGGTGCTGGAAATGGAGGAGCACAAGAGTGCAACTCTCATTCTAGGAAGACCTTTCCTAACAACTGGCCGAACCCTCATTGATGTCCAAAAAGGGGAAGTAACCTTGAGAGTCAATGAGGAGGAGTTCAAGTTGAATGTTGTCAAAGCAATGCAACATCCAGACACCCCAAATGACTGCATGAGTGTTGATATTATTGATTCTCTGGTAAGAGAGATCAATATGGCTGAGAGTTTGGAATCAGAGCTAGAGGACATCTTTAAAGATGTTCAGCCTGATTTGGAGGAGTCAGAAAAGATAACAGAACCTCTGAAAATCCCTCAAGAAGAGGAGAAACCTCCAAAACCCGAACTCAAACCATTACCACCATCCCTAAAATATGCATTTCTGGGAGAAGGTGATACCTTTCCTGTAATTATAAGCTCTATCTTAGAGCCACAGGAAGAGGAAGCACTAATTCAAGTGCTAAGGACGCACAAGTCAGCTCTTGGGTGGTCCATTAGTGATCTTAAAGGCATTAGCCCAGCCAGATGCATGCACAAAATCTTGCTGGAGGATGACGCCAAGCCAGTGGTTCAACCACAAAGGCGGCTGAATCCAGCTATGAAAGAAGTGGTGCAGAAAGAGGTCACTAAATTACTAGAGGCTGGGATTATTTATCCTATTTCTGACAGCCCCTGGGTGAGCCCTGTCCAAGTTGTCCCAAAGAAAGGAGGCATGACAGTGGTTCATAATGAAAAAAATGAACTGGTTCCTACAAGAACAGTTACAGGGTGGCGTATGTGCATTGATTATAGAAGGCTCAATACAGCCACCAGAAAGGATCATTTTCCTTTACCATTCATAGACCAGATGCTAGAAAGACTAGCAGGTCATGAATACTACTGCTTCCTGGATGGATATTCAGGTTATAATCAAATTGCAGTAGATCCCCAGGATCAGGAGAAAACGGCGTTCACATGCCCATCTGGAGTGTTTGCATACAGAAGGATGCCATTTGGCCTGTGCAATGCACCTGCAACCTTTCAGAGGTGCATGCTCTCAATTTTCTCTGATATGGTGGAAAAATTCCTGGAAGTCTTCATGGATGACTTTTCAGTATTTGGAGACTCATTCAGCTCCTGCCTTAACCATTTAGCACTTGTTCTGAAAAGATGCCAAGAGACTAACCTGGTTTTAAACTGGGAAAAATGTCACTTTATGGTGACTGAAGGAATTGTCCTTGGGCACAAAATTTCGAACAAGGGGATAGAGGTGGACCAAGCTAAGGTAGAAGTAATTGAAAAATTGCCACCACCTGCTAATGTTAAGGCAATCAGAAGCTTTCTGGGGCATGCAGGATTCTATAGGAGGTTTATAAAGGATTTTTCAAAAATTGCCAAACCTCTGAGCAACCTGCTAGCTGCTGACACGCCATTTATCTTTGATAAAGAGTGTTTGCAGGCATTTGAGACCCTGAAAGCTAAATTGGTTACAGCACCAATCATCTCTGCACCAGACTGGACATTACCATTTGAATTGATGTGTGATGCCAGTGACCATGCCATTGGTGCAGTGTTGGGACAAAGGCATGACAAGCTTCTGCACGTCATTTACTATGCCAGCCGTGTTCTAAATAATGCACAGAAGAATTACACAACCACAGAAAAAGAGCTACTTGCAGTGGTTTACGCCATTGACAAATTCAGATCCTATTTAGTAGGATCAAAAGTGATTGTGTACACTGATCATGCTGCTCTTAAATATCTACTCACAAAGCAGGATTCAAAACCCAGACTCATCAGATGGGTGTTGCTTCTGCAAGAGTTTGATATAGAAATAAGAGACAGAAAAGGGACAGAAAATCAAGTAGCAGATCACCTGTCCCGAATAGAACCAGTAGAAGGGGCGTCCCTCCCTCTCACTGAAATCTCTGAAACCTTTCCGGATGAGCAACTGTTTGCCATCCAGGAAGTGCCATGGTTTGCAGACATTGCAAACTACAAGGCAGTGAGATTCATACCCAAAGAGTACAGTAGGATGCAATCAAAGAAATTAATCACAGATGCAAAGTACTATCTTTGGGATGAACCATATCTCTTCAAGAGATGTGCAGACGGAGTAATCCGTAGATGTGTGCCTAAAGAGGAAGCACAGAAGATCCTTTGGCATTGCCATGGATCACAGTATGGAGGACATTTTGGAAGTGAGCGAACAGCCACAAGAGTCCTCCAAAGTGGCTTCTACTGGCCTACTCTCTATAAAGATTCCCGTGCATTTGTGCTTAATTGTGACAGTTGCCGAAGATCAGGCAACCTACCTCACAGCTATGCCATGCCTCAACAAGGAATCTTGGAGATTGAGTTGTTTGATGTATGGGGCATTGACTTCATGGGACCCTTCCCACCATCATACTCAAACACTTATATTCTGGTAGCAGTGGATTATGTATCCAAATGGGTGGAGGTTATTGCAACACCCACTAATGACACTAAAACAGTGTTAAAATTCCTCCAGAAACATATCTTCAGCAGATTTGGTATCCCTAGAGTGTTAATCAGTGATAGGGGCACTCATTTCTGTAATAAACAGCTCTACTCTGCTCTGGTACGTTATGGAGTCAACCACAGGGTGGCTACTCCATATCACCCACAAACTAATGGGCAGGCTGAAGTCTCAAATAGAGAACTTAAAAGAATCCTGGAACGGACTGTAATTAACCGTAGAAAGGATTGGGCAAGAAGCTTGGATGATGCTCTGTGGGCATACAGAACAGCATTTAAGACCCCTATAGGGACCTCTCCATACCAGCTTGTGTATGGAAAGGCGTGTCACTTGCCAGTGGAACTGGAACACAAGGCCTACTGGGCAACCAGATTCCTGAACCTTGATGCCAAGTTAGCTGGAGAAAGACGATTACTCCAGTTAAATGAGCTAGAGGAATTTAGACTCAATGCTTTCGAAAATGCAAAAATTTACAAAGAGAAAGCAAAAAGATGGCATGATAAGAAATTGTCATCCAGAGTCTTTGAGCCAGGACAGAAAGTTCTGTTATTTAATTCAAGGCTCAAATTATTCCCTGGGAAATTAAAATCCCGGTGGAGAGGTCCATATGTAATTACAAGTGTATCACCATATGGATACATAGAACTTCAGGATAGTGACTCCAACAAAAAGTTCATTGTTAATGGACAAGAGTCAAACACTATCTTGAAGGAAATTTTGAGCAAGAGTGCTCAAGACTGAGACTTAATTAAAAACTCAGTAACAGTCCAGCTAATGACATTAAAGAAGCGCTTGCTGGGAGGCAACCCAGCCATTTCCTAAGTTATTTACTAATTAAATAAATTTTCTTTCTTTACAGGTTTAAGTTCAAGTATCTTCAAAGGTGAAATAGCAAATGGTTGAAGTCACAAAGTTACAAGGAAATTTGGAAGCTCACTGGCGTGAAAAAGCCAGTAAGAAATACTTTGGGCGTTAAACGCCCAAAAGAAGCTCCCACTGGGCGTTTAACGCCAGTAAGGGTAGCTATCTGGGCGTTAAACGCCAGAAAGGAGCATCTTCTGGGCGTTAAACGCCAGAAAGATGCACCTTCTGGGCGTTTAACGCCAATCTGCTAGCATTCTGTGCGTTTAGAAAAACGCCCAGTAAAGAAGGACTTCCTGGCGTTCAACGCCAGAAAGAAGCATCACATGGGCGTTGAACGCCCAGGAGAAGCAACATGTGGGCGTTAAACGCCCAAACCATGCACCATGTGGGCGTTTAACGCCAGGATGGTGGGAGGAGGTACAATTTCGTTTTTCTTCATATTTTTTTCAAAATTTTTATGTTTCAATTCATGATTTCTTGCATAAACATATTCCAAATTATTATTTTCAATTCCAAAAGTTTTGATCCTAATTTCTAAAATCCAATTTTACAAATGTTCTAGATATATCTTAACCCAAAAAAACAAATGGCTTTCAAATCCAATCCATCATCTTTTCAAATTTGTTTTCAAAACTTAATTATTTCTTTTAAAATCTTTTCAAAAGTAAATTTAAAATTTTATCTTTTAAATTATTATTCATATCTTTGTTTTTAAATTATATCTTTTCTGATCATATCTTTTAAAAATCATATCTTCTATCTTATCTCTCTCTTATTTTTCGAAAATTTCCCACCCCCCTCCCTATATCTTGTGTTCGGCGCCCTCCTCACCATCACCATTCCACACTGCTCTCCTCCTATCCCTCTTCTTTCTTCTCTTTTTGCTTGAGGACAAGCAAAGTTCTAAGTTTGGTGTGGTTATCCGTGATCATCAAATTCATGGCCCCAAGAGGAAAGCAACCCACCCAAAAGGGCAAGAAAGAAAGCACTCCAAAGCCACTTTGGAATCAAGGGAAGTTCTTAACTAAAGAACATGCAGACCATTACTACAAGATAATGAGTCACAGATCAGTGATCCCGGAAGTCAGATTTGATCTGAAAGAAGATGAATATCCGGAGATCCAAGAGCAAATCCGAAACAGGCATTGGGAAATTCTGGCCAATCCTGAAACAAAAGTGGGAAGAAACATGGTTCAAGAGTTCTATGCCAATCTATGGCAGACAGACAGGCAAAGACTAATTGGAGCTGCTCTCTTTGACCATCAGACCTTAGTCAGAGGAAAGATCATTCATACTAATTCTGACAAGATCAGGGAGATATTCAAGATTCCTCAACTGAAAGACGACCCCGACTCCTTTAATAGGAGAATGATGAGGGTCAATAAAGGGTTGGACAAGATTCTGGAGGATATATGCATCCCTGGAGCCAAGTGGACTACCAGCACGACTGGCGTCCCAGTTCAACTAAAAAGGGAGGATCTAAAACCAGTAGCCAGAGGCTGGCTGGATTTCGTAGGGCGTTCCATATTGCCCACCAGCAACCGTTCTGAAGTAACCATCAAAAGAGCTGTCATGATTCACTGCATCATGTTGGGAAAAGAGGTAGAAGTCCATCAACTGATCTCATGTGAGCTATTCAAAGTAGCAAACAGGAACTCTAAGGACGCCAGATTGGCCTATCCAAGCTTAATCTCTATGCTCTGCAAAGATGCTGGAGTAAAGATGGGAATAACTGAATATATCCTAATTGAAAAGCCCATTACTGGAACATCAATGGTCAGACAACAGCAACAAGATGATCCAACCAAGAGGAGAGCACAAGAAGCCCTCCCAGAACTTCCCCAATTCGAATATTGGGAACATCTTGAAGCTTCTATCTCCAAATTGCAAGAAGCTATGGATCAAATAAAGGAAGAACAGAATAATCAAAGTAGCATGATTTGCAAACTGCTCAAGGAACAGGAGGAGCAAGGGCGTGATCTAAGGGAGCTGAAGCGCCAAAGGATTAATCCATGAAAAAGCACCACATATTTTAGAGGAGCACCTACTCCCCAAAACAACAGGTTGCTGAGTTCCACTATTTTTTTTCCTTTCCTTTTCCTTTTCCTGCTTTTAACTTAGTGATAGGATAATTATAGAAATTTACCTTAGGAGATATTTAGTTTATCTATTTTGATTTTATTTCCAATTAAGCTATAATGTATTTTTCTCATCATCATCAGGCATGAATAAAGTAGTAGATTTTTTTTTAGAATAAAGAAGTAATCTATATTTTTCGAATTCTTAATAATAAAATTTATAATTAATTATATGTGGTGGCAATACTTCTTGTTCTCTGAATGAATGCTTGAACAGTGCATAATATGTACTTTGAATTTGATGAATATTGGCTCCTGAAAGGATGAGGAACACGAAAAATATTATTGATGATCTGAAAAATCATGAAATTGATTCTTGAAGCAAGAAAAAGCAGTTCAAAAAAAAAATATTCACAAGCCATGAGCACTAGCCAAGAGTAAAAAGGATCCAAGGCTTTGAGCACCTATGGATAGGAGGGCCCAAGGAAATAAAATCCAGGCCTAAGCGGCTAAATCAAGCTGTCCCTAACCATGTGCTTGTGTCATGCAGGTCCAAGTTACAAGCTTGAGACTGAGTGGTTAAAGTCGTGATCCAAAGCAAAAGAGTGTGCTTAAGAGCTCTGGACACCACTAACTGGGGACTTCAGCAAAGCTAAGTCACAATCTGAAAAGGTTCACCCAGTTATGTGTCTGTGGCATTTGTGTATCTGGTGGTAATACTGGAAAACAAAGTGCTTAGGGCCACAGCCAAGACTCATAAAATAACTGTGTTCAAGAATCAACATACTACACTAGGAGAGTCAATAATACTATCTAAATTCTGAGTTCCTAAGGATGCCAATTATTCTGAATTTCAAAAGATACAGGGAGATGCCAAAACTGTTCAGAGACAAAAAGCTACAAGCCCCGCTCATCTAATAAGAATCTGAGCTTCATTTAAAATTCGAGAATATTATTACTTCTTTATTTCTGTTAAAACCTATATTATTCATCTAGTTGCTTGAGGACAAGCAACAGTTTAAGTTTGGTGTTGTGATGAGCGGATATTTTATACGCTTTTTGGGGGTAATTTCATGTAGATTTTAGTATGTTTTACTTAGTTTTTAGTTAAATATTATTAGTTTTTAGGCAAAAATCATATTTCTGGACTTTACTATGAGTGTGTGTATTTTTCTGTGATTTCAGGTATTTTCTGGCTGAAATTGAGGGAGTTGAGCAAAAATCTGACTTAGGCTGAAAAAGGACTGCTGATGTTGTTGGATCCTGACCTATCTGCACTCGAACTGGATTTTCTGGAGCTACAGGAGTCCAATTGGCGCGCTCTCAACGGCGTTGGAAAGTAGACATCCAGGGCTTTCCAGCAATATATAATAGTCCATACTTTGCGCGAGGATAGACGACGTAACTTGGCGTTGAACGCCAAGTTCATGTTGCTGTCTGGAGTTAAACGCCAGAAAAACGTCATGATCCGGAGTTGAACGCCCAAAACACGTCATAATCTGAAGTTTGACGCCAAGAAAGGCCTTTACACGTGGAAAGCTTTAGTCTCAGCCCCAGCACACACCAAGTGGGCCCCAGAAGTGGATTTCTGCACCAATTATCTTAGTTTATTCATTTTTCTGTAAACCTAGGTTACTAGTTTACTATTTAAACAACTTTTACAGACAATTCTTGCACCTCATGACATTTTCAGATCTGAATTACATACTTTTGACGGCATGAGTCTCTAAACTCCATTGTTGGGGGTGAGGAGCTCTGCAGCGTCTCGATGATTTAATACAATTCCTTTGTTTTCCATTCAAACACGCTTGTTCTTATCTAAGATGTTTATTCGTGCTCAATTGTGAAGAAGGTGATGATCCGTGACACTCATCACCTTCCTCAACCCATGAACGTGTGCCTGACAACCACCTCCGTTCTACATCAGATTGAATGAATGTCTCTTAGCTTCCCTAATCAGAATCTTCGTGGTATAAGCTGGATTGATGGCGGCATTCATGAGAATCCGGAAAGTCTAAACCTTGTCTGTGGTATTCCAAGTAGGATTCCAGGATTGAATGACTGTGACGTGCTTCAAACTCCTGAGGGCTGGGCGTTAGTGACAGACGCAAAAGAATCAAGGGATTCTATTCCAACCTGATTGAGAACCGACAGATGATTAGCCGTGCTGTGACAGAGCATAGGAACGTTTTCACTGAGAGGATGGGAGGTAGCCATTGACAACGGTGACACCCTACAGAGAGCTTGCCATGGAAGGAACCTGCGTGTGAGAAGAGGATTCCAAGGAAGAGTTGAAGTCAAAGGACAAAGCATCTCCAAAACTCCAACATATTCCACAATCCTTTATAAACAAGTAACTCTATTGTTCAAGTAATCCAAACAATTTTCTTTGACATCCTGACTAAGACAAATAAAATAAATATTGATTGCTTCAAGCCAATAATCTCCGTGGGATCGACCCTTACTCACGTAAGGTATTACTTTGACGACCCAGTGCACTTGCTGGTTAGTTGTGCGAATCACAAATTCGTGCACCAATGCCTCCAGACGATTAGCCATGCGAGTGACAGCCGCAGAGGACCATTTTCCCGAGAGGATTGAAAGTAGCCACCGTTGATGGTGAACCCCTATACACAGTTTGCCATGGAAAGGAGTAAGAAGGATTGAGTTGAAGTAATAGGAGAGCAGGCGTCCTTGGGCCATACAGCATCTTCATATACTTAACTGAAATTCCTACCAATGAATCTACATAAGTATTCTATCCCTTTTTATTATATCATCTATTTCTATTTTATTATTAAATTTCGAACCCATAAACAATTTTAATCTGCCTAACTGAGATTTGCAAGGTGACCATAGCTTGCTTCATACCAACAATCTCTGTGGGATCGACCCTTACTCACGTAAGGTTTATTACTTGGACGACCCAGTACACTTGCTGGCTAGTTGAACGGAGTTGTGAATTCAACCAGTGCCATAATAATGATTTCACTCAAAATAATTAGAACATTGATCACAAATGATCCATTGTTCACTCGTGCCAATTTCTTAAATTCCATAATTTTATAAGGAGTGCAACTTAAAGAATAAGGATCACAATTTCGTCCACCATCCTCCATCAGAAATTTGGAGGCACAAGTGGGCCAGCTGAGTAAGAAAGTCACTGAAACTACTCCTAGTACTCTCCCAAGCAATAGTGAAGAGAATCCAAAAAGAGAGTGCAAGGCCATTGACATAATCAACATGGCCGAACCTAGAGAGGAAGGAGAGGACGTGAATCCCAATGAGGAAGACCTCAGGGGACGTCTCTCAAGCAAGAAGGAGTTCCTTATTGAGGACTTAAAGGAATCTGAAGGTCATATAGAGACCATAGAGATCCCATTAAACCTCTTTCTGTCATTCATGAGCTCTGAAAACTATTCTTCCTCTGAAGAGGATGAAGATGTAACTGGAGAGCAAGTTGCTCAATATCTAGGAGCTATCATGAAGCTGAATGCCAATTTGTTTGGTAATGAGACTTGGGAAGGTGAACTTCCCTTGCTCATTGTTGAACTAGATACATGGGTTCAGCAAACTTTACCTCAAAAGAAACAAGATCCTGGTAAATTCTTAATACCCTGTACCATAGGCACCATGACCTTTGAAAAGGCTCTGTGTGACCTAGGGTCAGGCATAAATCTTATGCCACTCTCTGTAATGGAGAAACTGGGGATCATTGAGGTACAGCCTGCCATATTCTCATTGCAAATGGCAGACAAGTCAGTAAGACAAGCTTATGGATTGGTAGAGGACGTGTTGGTAAAGGTTGAAGGCCTTTACATCCCTGCTGATTTCATAATCTTAGACACTAGGAAGGAGGAGGATGAATGCATTGTCCTTGGAAGACCTTTCCTAGCCACAGCAGGAGCTATGATAGATGTTAACAGAGGAGAATTAGTCCTTCAATTGAATGGGGACTACCTTGTGTTTAAGACCCAAGGGTGTTCTTCTGTAACAATGGAGAGGAAGCATGAAAAAATTCTCTCAGTACAGAGTCAAACAGAGCTCCCACAATCAAAATTTAAGTTTGGTGTTGGGAGGCCACAGCCAAACTCTAAGTTTGGTGTTGAATCCCCACATCTAAACTCTAAGTTTGGTGTTGGGAGTCTACAACATTGACCTGATCACCTGTGAGGCTCCACGAGAGCCCACTGTCAAGCTATTGACATTAAAGAAGCGCTTATTGGGAGGCAACCCAATTTTTATTTATCTAATTCTATTTTTATTTTTATTTTTATTTTATGTTTTGTTAGGTTCATGATCATGAGGAGTTACAAAATAAATACTAAAATAAAAATAGAATAAAAAAATAGCAGAAGAAAAAGCACACCCTGGAGGAAGGTCTTACTGGCGTTTAAACGCCAGTAAGGAGCATCTGGCTGGCGTTCAACGCCAGAACAGAGCATGGATCTGGCGTTCAACGCCAGAAACAAGCAATATCCTGGCGTCTAAACGCCAGGATACACCTTGAGGAAAGCTGGCGCTGAACGCCAGAAATAAGCATGGAACTGGCGTTCAACGCCAGAAACATGCTGCAAATGGGCGTTGAACACCCAAAACAAGCATGAAGCTGGCGTTCAACGCCAGAAACAAGCACCAATCTGGCGTTGAACGCCAGGATTGCATGAAAAGGGTGTTTTACACGCCTCATTGGTACAGGGATGTAAATCCTTGACACCTCAGGATCTGTAGACCCCACAGGATCATCTCAGGATCTGTGGACCCCACAGGATCCCCACCTACCTCAACTCACCTTCTCTCCTCTTCACACAACCCAATAAACACCCTTCCCCAAAACCCTTCACCAATCACCTCAATCTCTCTTCTCCATCACCTCTTCACCACTCACATCCATCCACTCTTCCCCAAAAATCCCACCTACCTTCAAAATTCAAAATCTCTTTCCCACCCAAACCCACCTTAAATAGCCAAACCTACTCCCTCTCCCTTCACTATATAAACCCCCTATCCTTCTTCATTTTCACAAACCACAACTCTCTCTTCTTCACCTTGGCCGAAACCACACACTTCTCCCTTTCCTCTATATTTTCTTCTTCTTCTTCTTCTTCTTCTTCTTCTTCTTCTTCTTCTTCTTCTTCTTCTTCTTCTTCTTCTTCTTCTTCTTCTTCTTTCTTCTTCTTATTCTTCTTCTTCTTTCTTCTCTTGCTCGAGGGCGAGCAATATTCTAAGTTTGGTATGGTAAAACCATAGCTTTTTTGTTTTTCCAAACCATTGATGGCACCTAAGGCCGGAGAAACCTCTAGAAAAGAGAAAGGAAAGACAAAAGCTTCCACCTCCGAGTCATGGGAGATGGAGAGATTCATCTCCAAAGCCCATCAAGACCACTTCTATGAAGTTGTGGCCAAGAAGAAGGTGATCCCCGAGGTCCCTTTCAAGCTCAAGAAAAAATGAGTATTTGGAGATCCGACATGAGATCCAAAGAAAAGGTTGGGAAATTCTGACCAACCCCATTCAACAAGTCAAAATCTTAATGGTTCAAGAGTTCTATGCCAATGCATGGATCACTAGAAACCATGATCAAAGTGTAAACCCGAATCCAAAGAATTATCTTACAATGGTTCGCGGGAAATACTTAGATTTTAGTCCGGAA